>NW_023995566.1:0-100000 GCF_015586225.1 Lucilia sericata | reverse complement strand
TTAGACTACTTCTATGTAATCCAGATGATATGTAGTAGTCATTGAAAAGTATGTTGTTAGGTAAGTAATTACAATTGAAAGCCATTACCTAGTTTTTGCTGGGAAGTTATGAATAATTTTTTGTGGAAGTAAAAATTTAAAATTTTTTTCCAACAAATCCTTATTCTAACTTTTCCAAATCCATAAAATTTCTCTCCGTGCATTTCTTATTTTCTACGCATTAATTCAAAGCACGTTTTCTTAAGGTTTTATTTTTCACCAACTACAACATTTAGGCGCCTTTTGACGTCAGTTTTTATTTGAAAACTTCTACAAAGTACGCATTGCTATTTCTTAAAAGCAAAGAACATTGAAACAAACAACTAACAGCGAACAACACCATCTTCTCACCCAACAACACCTGATTGAGGAGTTACAACAACTACAGCAAATATGCATGTCTTTGCGAACAAAACAAAACTGTTGTGCGAACATGTACTTTACAACACAAATCGATTTTACACATAAGAAACAATATCGAAAATGGTGGAAAAAAAATCGATAAAAAAAAAAAACTTTAAAGAAAATGCCTTAGAAAAGTTACATAAAAATAAAATCGTTTTAAAACTGCACAACTGCAACTACATGATAATGTGCAAAATTTACAGAATAGAATTGTAATGAGAAATACTACACTAACAGCAAAAAAAATCCTTATTAAATAACGGTCAATGTTTTTAGTACCATGCAAATCCATTGAAATACTTTTTTCTAGCAAACAGAACATGATCACCATTGGCCAAACACAGCCGACACTATTCAGACAAGTACAAGAAATGAACTTACATTTGAACATTGCAAAGTTGATAATGGTTGGAATGAGGAGGGGAGATAAAATGCGTGTTTTAATCATTTTATAATAATTGAACTTTTTCTCTTTCTTTCGTTTGTTTTTCTTTTCAGTTCGTAAGTATGTGTTTTTTTTTTTTTTGTTAGTGTAAGTTAGTACGAGTACTCGTACTAATAATGGCTTTTTATTGCCGCAATGCGATAAAATGTTTAAATCGTGATATTATAAAAATAAATGTTTAAATTATGGTTAGTGTTGGAAGAATAATAAAATCCCCTTTTTCCAAATCGGAACGGTATATAATTTACATAATTTCTAGTACAGGATCGTAGGATTTTTTTAACCACAATGTTAACGTCAACGTTATATTTAAACTCCTAACGAATACTACCGATCTGCGATCTTATACCAATTCAGTTCTAACACAAAATCGCCCAATTTTGGTCCAAGATTAAAAGCTCCTCTACCACGCAGGCTGAGGGTTGTGAAAATTGCCAAGATCTTCAGCAATCTATGATCTTCAGACTACTTTGGATTCTCCTTCACAGATCTCGAGATAGCCACGATTTACTCAGTCGATATGCAATCCTTCTACGTCATTATCTATAATGATTCATTTAGAACTGCTCGATCTGGATATAATATCTTATAACAGTAAATTTAGAATTTGACTCCTGAACGTTATCAGTACTGGCTAATGGACCGTCTTAGGTCCCACAACATCCTTGTTGTAGCAGCCCTTGCAATCGGCATCTTCTCAATTTTGAAGATGACAGCTTTAGAGGCAAAATAGGTTCTACCATTGCATTCAGCAATCTATGATCTTCAGACTACTTTGGATTCTCCTTCACAAATCTCGAGATAGCCACGATCTTCATTCCTTCTACATCATTATCTATAATCATTCATTTAGAACTGCTAGATCTGGATATAAGATCTTATAACAGTAAATTTAGGATTTGACTCCTGAACGTTATCAGTACTGGCTAATGGACCGTCCTAGGTCCCACAACATCCTTGTTGTAGCAGCCCTTGCAATCGGCATCTTCTCAATTTTGAAGATGACAGCTTTAGAGGCAAAATAGGTTCTACCATTATTCTTGACAAGACTAGCCATCGTGTTTTGGTTTATACCTATTACAAGTAAAGGGAACTCTACTTGTTATTATTCTTTCCTATCCACCACCTGGATAACAATCTTGCCGCGATGTGGTGGCTTTAGTGTTGGCTGTGGTTCTTTTGCATTGCAAATACACTCGGCATAAGCCCTTTGTATTTGGAAGACACTGAACTCAAAAGCCTTCATGACCAAAGGTTATCCCTCCTATCCTCAATTCCCAATTTTTCCTATAAACAATCCCGTCTCCTCCCCATCCCCATCCCCCACTTGTAAGGTTAAGGTGGTTGGTAGCAGTGCCGAGAATCTGAATGGCTAATCAGTGGTTAAAGAAGATTAGTCGCTAACAGCTCCCCTCCGGTGCCACGACACGGGCCGGTTGTAAATCCTAGTCTAGTCCATGTACGCCGTCACTGCATGGACCGTCTCTTCCCTTACGTGCCTACTCGTGGGACCAACATATGGAAACTAATACAGAAAAAAAACAAAAACAAAAACAACGAAGAAAGGATGAGATTGGATCCTCATCCGAAGACGAACTTCTCGCCTCTAGTCAAGAGACGGTAGTGAGTCCTTCAGGTAGTGGGAATGAAAGACATAGCACTCTCCTACCCTCAAAAAGCCCGACAAATACTCCTCAATCCGACGCCAAGGCTGGCGACAATTCGAGGAAAAAAAGGCCAAAAAGGAAAAGTCAGAAAGACATCCTCAAAGCTAGATATACCAAGGCTGTTTTCATTCTCGACAAGATTGCCAAGAATGCTGCTAATGGTACTCCTCATGAACGCGATGAAGATGATCGCGTCAAATATCAAGCTGTGGTGGATGAGTACCAAAAGTCTTTGGAGACCGCACCCAGCACATCCAAAATGGCTGCTGAAATCGAAAGGTCCAAGCGAAACCGCTCACAGGTTGAGGATGGTAAATCGCCGAAAAGGAGGAAGGTAATAGAAGGCAAAGCCACTCCGGGACCTGTAGCCATCACGACAACTGCCAGAAGACCATTTAACGAAGTGGTGAAGGACCACCTCCTAATGGCTCTGGTTACTGAAAAAGATGGGGCCATCAACCCTGTAGTAACAGAATGGGGTGCCATTGAGTCTAAATTAACTGAGCTCGTTATGGAACACTTGCTCACTAACAAAGACGACAAGGTACCCCGTTTTGACTCCAGTGAGATTCACCGGGGATACAGGGTGATCAAATGCCTGGACGAATTCTCAAAGGGGTTCCTCAACAAATGCATCACTAAGATTAGAGATGCATGGGTAGGTTTAAGCCTTAAACTAATCCCTGCTGAGGAAATTCCAATGAGACCTCGTGCAAGAGTTTGGTTACCAAAGATGAGCGCCGAAGCACCCAAGATGTTGGAATGCCTCAAACGGCAGAATCCCAACATACACATGAATGACTGGGCTATCATCCGCACAGAACAAGGCGAAGGGCACACATGTCTAATTCTCGCCATCACAGAAGCTGGCTCCGTTGAGCTGGAGAAGGTGGGCTTTAGGCTGTTCTTTGGGGTGAGGGGCGCCAAAGTAAAGGTGTTCCGGCCGACAAAATCGGGGAGTGAAGAGACGGATGAGATGGAAGCTGCCAACTCTCTGCTCACTGGCATGAAACTCTCCGAGCCACCTGATAAACCTGACAATGGCACTAAAGATAGTGCAAATTAATCTGAAGCACTCAAAGTGTGCTTCAGACAATCTACGGGTTCTCCTAGCCGAGGAAAACCTGGACATTTGCCTGGTTCAAGAACCCTGGGTCACGGACTCAGAAGTTAAAGGGTTCCCAGCATCTACATACAACATACTATATGCAAGAAGTAATGGTAGGCCACGATCATGTCTAATTGCTAAAAAATCGATTAACATTTTTCTTTGTACACAGCTTAGCTCAGAAGACCTAACAGTCGCAAAGGTCGAGCTACCGCACAACAGAAGCTTCATGATTGCCTCAAGCTATATGGCACACGAGAAGACAGCACCACCAGACGAAGTGAGCGATCTCCTGGCCGTAATTGAGACATCTGACGACATAATCCTAGGCTGTGATGCCAATGCAAGGCATACAATCTGGGGTAGCAGCGAAACTAATGAAAGGGGTGAGTCAATCTTTAATTTCATTAATACTAACAACCTAAACATATGTAACTCTGGCAACAAACCTACATTCATTTTTCCAAGTACGGATAATTATAATGGGTGGGAGGAAGTACTGGACATTACACTCATTAGCGACAGATCTAAAATATCAGTTGATAGGTGGAGGGTATCCAATGAAAAATCTTTTTCAGATCACAATTGGATCCTCTTCGATATTATATTACAAAACTCGACGGAAAAAATGGTCTATAGGAACCCAAGAAGAACCGATTGGTTCAAGTATAAAGGGATCCTTAGACATAAGCTCAAGAAAACTCCAGTGGTTGATGATTCAATCACTGGGCTTGAAAAGATAGAAGAACACTTTAGCAAAGTCTTAGGTAAGGCTTTCGAAGTCTCCTGCCCAATCACAAAGGCAAAGAAAAGCTTCCCTCCATGGTGGAATTCGGAACTATCTAAGCTACGTAAGGAAACACGTAGGGCCTTTAACACATGCTACAACAATAAATCGTGGCAGCCATACCGCGACAAACTAAAAGTTTATAAGAAAGCTATAGCACTCGCAAAAAGAACCTCATGGAGAAGTTTCTGCGAATCTATAGATAACACAAAGGATTCTGCTAGACTTAGCAAAATTCTTGCTAAAGGCCAATCTAATCCAACCTATATTAAGAGGAAGGACGACACTTGGTCAGAATCCTCGGCAGAATCTCTTGACATCCTACTGAATACTCACTTCCCTGGCTGCAAAGATGCTGTCAAGGAAATCTTCACTGACAGTAGGACTCTAACGGGAATCAATGAAAATATCATCTCTTATGATAGAATCTCATGGGCGATTGATAGTTTTTCCCCTTTCAAATCACCAGGGCCTGATGGCATTTTGCCAAAGATGTTACAAAGTGCAAAAGAATATATCATCCCCTGGCTTCATAGAATATACACGCTCAGCCTCTCTCTCAACCATGTTCCGGTAAACTGGAGAAAGGTTAAGGTCGTTTTTATTCCCAAAGCTGGCAAAAGGAGTCATGAAAATGCGAAGGACTTTCGTCCAATTAGTCTTTCATCTTTTCAACTCAAAACGCTGGAAAGACTCATCGACTCACATATTAGGCAACGGCTAGAGAGCTCATCACGGCTTTCAACCAGTCAACATGCCTACCTTAAAGGACGATCTACTGAGACAGCTCTACATGAGGTTGTAAGAGTTATAGAAAGATCCCTCGAATTCAAACAATACACTATGGGAGCCTTCTTAGACATAGAAGGTGCCTTCAATAACGTAAATACTTCTGCAATTCAACAAGCTCTCGCTAATCTGGATGTTGAAGAATATATCAGCAACTGGTTGGTAACTATGTTGAAATCTAGAATAATTACTGCAAGTCTTGGTAATAGCGTTAAGTCCAAACGAGTTGAACGAGGCACACCTCAGGGCGGTGTAATCTCTCCACTACTTTGGCTTATCGTTGTTAATACGATTCTTAAGGAACTGGACAACAGAGGGATAAAGGTCGTTGCCTATGCGGACGACGTTGTGATACTGGTATCAGGAATGTTCCCAGACGTGATTAGCGATATTATGTCTGGTGCTCTGGTGCTACTCAGTAACTGGGCCACAGACAGTGGTCTAGGAGCAAATCCAAGCAAGACAGAACTGGTACTATTCACAACAAAGACCAAGATTCCAAGCTTCAACCTGCCACGGTTAAAAAACCGCGAAATCCCCTTATCAAACAATGCCAAATATCTAGGAACTATTCTAGACTCCAAATTATCATGGAAACTCAACATCCAGCACAGAGTCAAGAAGGCAACGGTCGCCTACTATACCTGTCGTAAGATGTTTGGAATGAAATGGGGACTTAGTCCCAACATAGTTAAATGGATGTACACAGCTATAGTACGTCCTATTCTTACATACGGATCTCTTGTATGGTGGACTTCAACTAAGAAGAAGTTTGTTGTGGATCAACTATACAAAGTTCAGAGATCAGCATGCATTGGGATAACAGGTGCTATAAGAACTAGTCCTTCAGAAGCTCTGAACACTATATTGCACATCCTACCCATAGATCTGCACATAATGACCATATCTGCTTGTAGCGCAGTAAGACTTAACTCATCCGGAAGTTGGATATCAAGAACATATGGACACGCTAAGATTTTAAGCTTGTTACCTCCAATCTTGAACCAACCATCCGACTATATTACCCCACACACGGACTTTGATAGAGTCTTCAAAGTCAGAGTTCCTTCCAGGAGCGAGTGGTGTAGAGGTAATCTACCGAGCGAATATACCACCAGAATCTTTACAGATGGTTCTAAAATGAACTGCGGCGTTGGTTCTGGTGTCTTTTGTGAAGAAGCTGGGGTAAGTATATCCCATCGTCTTCCCAACAACTGTAGTGTCTTTCAGGCTGAAATTTTTGCGATAATGTCAGCCTGTAGGGTATTACATGACCTCAATATTCGCGGCAACATAGGAATCTTTGTCGATAGTCAAGCGGCACTTCTCTCACTAAACTCTTATACTACTACTTCCTTATTAGTCAGACAATGCAAGAAGGATCTGTCAATGCTGGGTCGACTGTCTGACATTACCCTTGTTTGGGTCCCTGCGCATAGGGACTACTACGGTAATGAACAGGCAGATGAGCTTGCAAGAACGGGATCTGCTCTTGATATCTCCGACGCCGTTCCAGTAGCAACTCCGTTAAGTTATATCAAGAGCAATATCCTCAGATTCTTTCTTCAAAAAGCTGAAAATAGGTGGAATAACCTAGACACATGTAAAGGGGCCAAGCTATTGTGGCCCTCCTTCAATGAGAAACGCACAAGACACCTTATAAACCGAAGTAGGCGGGACATATCGAGGCTGATAGCAGTAATAACAGGACACTGGGTAATAGGCAGACACGCAAGTCGGCTTGGGCTCCCTTTCAATGATCACTGTCGCAGTTGCAAAGACAGGGAAAAGGAAGAAACGGTCTTCCATCTCCTCTGTGAATGCCCTGCTCTGGCCGTAAAGAGAAACCGCTTCCTTGGCAATTACTTCATATCTAACCTTGGCGAGATATCCGTCTTTAGGCTTAATGATATCCTCAGATTTCTCACAGCTACGGGCTGGATCTAATACTACAAATTCAACATCTGACGAGTGGAGTGGTCCGGTCAAAACGGAGTCTCTTTGATTCTACTTGACAGTTCGCGTGTAGTGAACTACCACGTAAACCAACCAACCAATTCTTTCCTATGGAAGGCAACTCATTTTTCTAAGGCCAGTTCAGCATTTTGGAATCCAAAAAATGGCAATATACATACGCTCATTAGCCAGTTAATAGCACATCCATTTATCTAGACAGTGGATTTAAGATCACCAGAAGATCCATCTTTTTTACCATTCCCAGACAAGCGCCAGGGAGGGGGGATACTTTCCACCAATTTCTTCAGGGTGCCAGCATATTGGTCAGATGTCAAACTCATCAAAATCACGCCCATACTGAAATCGCCGACCATGCTCTCCATTGGTTGTTTACCCTTTGACGCGATTGCGTGATCCACTATCTTATTGTTGACCAGATCTTCTACCTTACTCTACTGATCTATTGAAGTTTTGCCTGATTACCCTTTGAAGCGTCCAATATTGGAATTTTGACTGTTGGATTATCGGCATCGTATACTGCATAATAGAGTTCGTCCTGGTGTCTTCTCTTAGCAATTTTGGCGTAAGATGGCGATTCTTTTCCTTCTATCCATAATCTAGCTTTTCCTTTATCGATTTTTGGGCTTCTTTTGTAGATACCCTTACCAACGGGGTTGTCAAGTCAGAATTCTTTACTTACAGGATTCTGACTTAAGGTTCCTTTGAGGGATGTATGGCTTGGCTTGGACTCTATATTAGAATACACAGAACTCTTTTTCTTCTTAGGTTTATTCTCAGACTATTTGGAAGACCTGTTCCTCCTTGAATATTGACTGTTGGATTACCGTATATCATATACTGCATAACAGAGATCGTCCCGATCTACGTCTTCGGAGACGTATTCATTTTCGGAATAACTGGCGTTATCACCTTTACTCACAGGATTTTGACTAAATATGGAGAGCTCTGTTTCTTCTTAGGTTTATTTTAATTTGTCAGCGCCTCGGAAGACCTGCTCCTCTTTCCCTCAGAAGAATCCGATTTTTACTTTGGAATTTTGTGGGATTGACTCGCTATGATTTTCTCAAACTTCCTTATCGGTGCTTCAGAAAGCCATTTTTGAGTAATATGTAGTTTAGCTATACTATAACTCACCTCTTTCTCCGTTTTCTCTATTTCATCCTTTTTAGGATTCGCTATGATGTTGTTGTTATTATCATCTGACAATTCTGAGTCGAAACCCTCACCAATGTTCATAGACTGAAACAGCTTAGAGCCTTCACCAAGTACATCCTTCTCTTTCAGCGCTATGTTTTTGCCAATGGTATGCTGATTTCCAGGGGAATACAAGATTCCCAGATGGGTCACAGTCTGCTCTCCCTCAGCTTAAGTTGAACTATAGCTGGGGGAAGACAGATTGACCATCACAACCCTCTACCCGCCACCGGGGGAAGCTCTCGTTAGGAAAAATTCCCCGATGCTAAATATACCTAGTTTAGATCATTGAAAGTCCGAGTTCCATAAGAGAACGGACTGCTTTTGGTTCTCTTTCACATATTCCGAGATAATAGGGATTAAAACTTTGAGCTCATGCGACAAAATTCTATGCAAAACTTATGAGGTTTTGATCTTCAATGTCGAATGTTATCGTACACAGCTTTCTTAAACGATCAACAATACAGTGCGAATGGAAAACTTTCCAAGTTCAAAGGTATAAGCATAGATTCTTGTTTCAGTGCAGGTTCAAGTTTTAATGCGATATTTACCAAGTTCAGATCTTTGAAAGTTCGAAATTCCTGAAAAGTATTGAAAGCTTTGGTTCTACATACTCTTACTCCGGAATTTTGGATATATGCCAGTATTGAAGCAAATTTGTATACAAAATATATATGTTAAAGTTTGCGAATGTCCAAAATTTCATATATGATGAAGAATGTCTCAGATTTTTCAGTATACGACTGGGGTCCCAGAAACGTTTAACACATGACCAAATCCATCACAATTCATCGACATTATGTTATTGTGTGGTTAAGAAACGCATGGAGAATTACGAAACTTTTCTAATCTGATAATTATATGATCAATATCTTTGAACTGCCGTGCCAAAATTCCAGTTCCGGTCCAAATCTCAACTTGCTTGATCTAGGGAAATGTCAAAAATGATCTGTGGTCATTAAACTTCAGCTATTAAGCCGATCAAGTTTATCCGATATCTTATCAACGGTAACTTATATAGTTTTTCGTGTTCCTCTTGATATACATATTTCTCAGTCGTATGACTGCTGCGGGTTTAACCGCAACGTTGCAACACCAGCATAAAATTGCTTTTTTTCTTTGCTCATGTTCTCAAATGAACTTCCAACTGATCATACCCTCAAGTCTACATCATGTTATTTAAAATATTAACAGCTAAAGTTCAATTCAAAGTTTTTTTTTCTCTCTCTCTCTTTTTTATATTTAATTTTTTTTTATAAAATTATACAAATTTTTTTTCACTTTTTCTTTGCGCTTTACAAATAATTACATTCGAATAGTCGCATCGCTTCTATGGGAATAAATTAAACAGATTTGATGTTTATATTTTTTTTCTTCTTCGTCTGCTAATCGTGTTCTTTGATTTGTAATTTAAAGCTTAGTCTAGTACTGATTTATATATTTTACTAATTATTATTTTCAACTTCCTATTTCTCTACACTTACGGAAGATTGTTGAAAAGAAATTGATTCTTTCAATATTTTCTTCTAGTTTTGTGATTTTATTGAAACTGTATCATTTATTTAAATTTTTATTACAGAACCGTTTCTTACAATAAACAGTAGCAGTTTAAAATGGCTTTTGTACAATATACTGTAAATCAAATAACTGTAGTCGGAGTAGGAATATTATTTAAACGGAATTAGAACTAAAGGTTATTTGTGCGTTATTCACTTGTCAAAACCGTAATTTTGCAAATCTTACAGTTATGATTTGTTTATTATATTACATAGGCCTTTACTAAATATTACAATATGGAAGTATACTCAGTTTCAAAATCGAATTATTCTAATTTTGGACCATTACTTAAGGGATAATAGAGGAAATGAGTTTAACATCAGACTAATATTCGATTAGACTTTCTAATCCAACAGCCAGAAAGCAGTTAGAACGATATCAGCTGATAAATTTAAATATAAGAATATATTAGTACAAGACCTATAACCGAGTACTCTTCTAGTGGTATGCTCTGCATGATGTCGGTATTAGGCCATTCGGGGACAATTGACAATGAAAGAGCAAATGTAGTTTCTACGATCGAAAGGGAACTTGAGGATGTTACCCTGAAGAATTCAAAACATTACTATAACTTTCAGTACCGGGCAATTAGACCACTAACATCCAACGAGAGAATAATGAAAAACCATCTCATAACGAATAAGTGAGGTCAATTTGATGGCAGAAGTCTGTGCGCCCCAGATTTATGGGCACACAGATTTATACAAAATTGGGCAAACGCATTCAAACGAATATAGGTCATATAATTTTTTTGTCAATTCTAAGTAGATATAACATGTCTCAAGAACAGATATTAGAAAATTCTTTTCATGAAAATACCCTACAACAACATTGCTGAATTTTGCGGAATTATTACATAAATTAAAATATTGGGAGCAATGATATTCCACTACGTCCCTTAATATGTGGTGTTTTTGTATTATATATCATACTTTCAATAAGAATATCTTGCAAATTAGGAAACCAGGATCCGTTTCAGGATTGCACAACGGGACCATCTTGTGGAACCAAGTGAGCCGATAAACAAGCCTACTGAATTTGATAAAGATCGTTCCATAACTGAGGGTAGTCATATAAGGTCCCCATCAGTAAATTTATTTATGACACATAACTGGTTCTATAGAAATCCAAATCTGTGGAGCCAGTTCCATAATTGACGCAATCTCACATTTAACTTCTAAGACCTAAGCATATTCTAGACTATAGACTAGACTATAGACTAAACTATAGACTAGACTAGACTAGATTAGATAAGACTAGACTAGACTAGACTAGACTAGACTAGACTAGACTAGACTATAGACTAGACTAGACTAGACTAGACTAGACTAGACTAGACTATAGACTGGACTATAGACTAGACTATAGACTAGACTATAGACTAGACTATAGACTAGACTATAGACTAGACTATAGACTAGACTATAGACTAGACTATAGACTAGACTATAGACTAGACTATAGACTAGACTATAGACTAGACTATAGACTAGACTATAGACTAGACTATAGACTAGACTAGAGACTAGACTATAGACTAGACTATAGACTAGACTATAGACTAGACTATAGACTAGACTATAGACTAGACTAGAGACTAGACTATAGACTAGACTATAGACTAGACTAGAGACTAGACTATAGACTAGACTATAGACTAGACTATAGACTAGACTAGAGACTAGACTATGGACTAGACTATAGACTAGACTAGAGACTAGACTATAGACTAGACTAGAGACTAGACTAGAGTCTAGACTAGAGACTAGACTATAGACCAGACTATAGACTAGACTAGAGACTAGACTAGAGTCTAGACTAGAGACTAGACTATAGACCAGACTATAGACTAGACTATAGACTAGACTATAGACTAGACTATAGACTAGACTATAGACTAGACTATAGACTAGACTATAGACTAGACTATAGACTAGACTATAGACTAGACTATAGACTAGACTATAGACTAGACTAGACTAGACTATAGACTAGACTATAGACTAGACTATAGACTAGACTATAGACTAGACTATAGACTAGACTATAGACTAGACTATAGACTAGACTATAGACTAGACATAGACTAGACTATAGACTAGACTATAGACTAGACTATAGACTAGACTATAGACTAGACTATAGACTATACCATAGACTAGACTATAAACTAGATTATAGACTAGACTATAGACTAGACTATAGACTAGACTATAGACTAAAAAAACTAGACTATAGACTAGACTATAGACTAGACTATAGACTAGACTATAGACTAGACTATAGACTAGACTATAGACTAGACTATAGACTAGACTATAGACTAGACTATAGACTAGACTATAGACTAGACTATAGACTAGACTATAGACTAGACTATAGACTAGACTATAGACTAGACTATAGACTAGACTATAGACTAGACTATAGACTAGACTATAGACTAGACTATAGACTAGACTATAGACTAGACTATAGACTAGACTATAGACTAGACTATAGACTAGACTATAGACTAGACTATAGACTAGACTATAGACTAGACTATAGACTAGACTATAGACTATTATAGACTAGACTATAGACTAGATAGACTATAGACTATAGACTAGACTATAGACTAGACTATAGACTAGACTATAGACTAGATATAGACTAGACTATAGACTAGATTATAGACTAGACTATAGACTAGACTATAGACTAGACTATAGACTAGACTATAGACTAGACTATAGACTAGACTATAGACTAGACTATAGACTAGACTATATAGACTCAACTATAGACTAAGACTGATAGACTAGACTATAGACTAGACTATAGCACTAGACTATAGACGAGACCTATAGACTATGACTATAGACTAGACTATAGACAGACTAATAGACTAGACTATAGACTAGACTATAGGTGACTAGACTATAGACTAGACTATAGACTAGACTATAGAACTAGACTATAGACTAGACTATAGACTAGACTATAGACTAGACTATAGACTAGACTATAGACTAGACTATAGACTAGACTATAGACTAGACTAATAGAACTAGACTATAGACTAGACTATAGACTAGACTATAGACTAGACTATAGACTAGACTATAGCTAGACTATAGACTAACTATAGACTAGACTATAGACTAGACTATAGACTAGACTATAGACTAGACTATAGACAGACTATAGACTAGACTATGAGACTAACTATAGAACTAGACTATAGACTAGACTATAGACTAGACTATAGACTAGACTATAGAACTAGACTATAGACTAGACTATGACTAGACTATAGACTAGACTATAGACTAGACTATAGACTAACTATAGGCTAAGACTATAGACTAGACTATAGACTAGACTATAGATAACTAGAGACTAGACTAGACTAGACTAAGATAGACTAGACTATAGACTAAACTATAGACTAGACTATAGACTAGACTGAAAAATGTGCTAATGTACTGAATTTTCCATTCCTGATATAGGACCACCCTCCCAAATCAACTTTAATTTAAAACATTTACTAGAACACGTTAGTATACAATAAAAGATTTCCAATTAAATTTTCAAAATATTTATTTTGAATATTAAATCGAAAAAAAGAACACCACTAAAACTTTTCTATCTTCTAAAAAAATCTATAAATCTATAGAAAGAAAACGTAATTTTTACATGCAAAATTCATAATAAATTTCTACTAAAATTGACTACCAACCAAGCATGTTGGCTTCCATGTAATTGCATCTTATCGGGGAAGATCTTCTGCCAAGATAACAAACAACCTGCTGTTATGCAAAAATAAATGTCATATTTTATGTCAAACTAACAAGTTGCTGTCCAGTTAAATGACAAACGCACAAACACACACAGAGAGAGCGAGGTAAAAACACTGTTGCACATGCGCACAGTGAGTGGCGTCTTCTAATATTTAGTTTTGTCATAAGGAATCATTAAAATTTCTGCGTAAAACAGTCCCTTGTTACATTACATGGTCATCATATGAAATAAACAGTTTGTTTACCTTGTGTCTAATAGAGGGAAATAAATCTATTTGAATAATATTAGATTTTCATTGTGTCGTTGCATGTAGCAGATTGTGTGTCTCTCATTTCGTTTATGACCATTCCATTAATAGTTTTAAAATGACCAAAAAAACACACAAGAAAATATTATGACCCAATGTCTGACACTTGTTTACATTATTTGCTCATTTATTAACATTTTATGATGCATTTTTACATCATTTCAAAAATGTTAGTGAGTGGAATTTACAATGTTTTAATTGTGTGTGTGTGTGTGTGTGTTCATCAACGTGTGGCACACCCTGATGAGGCAGGAAGACTGGCAGACTTTCTTTCTTTTATACTTATTCCTTTACTTAACTTGGGTTGCCTAAATATACAATCACCACATGTGGTAGTCAATTGTTTCTCTTACGACAAGAGTCTTGGTCAAAAAAAAAAAACTCGGGAGTGTTGGCTGCAGCATGTTTGTTTGCTGTATTTGGTTTTAAAGTTAATGTGTATTTGAGTATACAAACATACAAACACATGTATGTATTTAAGTGTTTGGATTGAGGGTGTTACCAAGACTAATGTTTGGCACTTAAATTTTAAAAATCTGTCTTAAGATTAAGCACCATAACACATCAGTGCGTAGTTCAAGACAAAAAAATCTTATTCTTTATTCCATAGACTGTCTAAATCTTTAGTTTTTTTCATTTAGTTGCTGTTTAAATATTAGATAATGGCTTTTTTCTTACATCAGTAAGTGTTTTTGTGGTGTGCTTCGCCAAAGTATGTTAAAGTTTTATGCAAATAATTTTAATTAAGTTTTGTTGAAATTATGGGAAAACCATAAGCCGTAATTAAATTCATTGATTTTTTTGTGATTGAGGTACAAGGTCAAAGTTATACATTTTTCTTTTAATGAACTTTCTCTTTAGAATGTTTATAAGTAAAGGAATGTAAATGTTTGTTTGGGTATTTTAAGAGGAAGGATGTCAAGCACAAGGAAACTATTTTAACAGGATGTAGATTTTCGCTTGATTTTGTCGTGGGTATTTATTGAATTCAGTTAATTCAATTAAATGGTCAATTACAACTACTTGTAATGTGTAATTGCGCAATAATCAATTATAATTACAGATACTTGTAATTGAAGTAATTGTAATTGATTAACTTCAAATACAATTTATAGTAATTGTAATGTAAGTATTACTAATTACAAATTATCAGAGAGCAAAATTGCAATTATAATTAAATGTAATTGACAAAACTTCAATTGCAATAACAAGTAATTGTAAAACTTTAATTAAAATTGCAAGTAATTGGTAATGATAACAATTACTTAAAATGTAATTGCAAATGTAATCATTAACCCCCAAGCTATGTATTTTCAATTAGTTATTAACTACGCAGTAAAACATACTATTCAATGACTACTGCATATTGTCTGGATTGCATAGAAGTAGTCTAATAAGGTCTTACTAATAATGTGTTATATAAATACTTTCTAATTCATTAGTCATCTTGCAATTGAAGATATAGAAGACGTGTACGTTTCCTCATGCGATTTACAATGACAACTTTTTCAAATTACTTGTAATCGTTTGTGGTAAGTACTTGCCTCCAATGATATCATCGTGTTAAAATAATGACTTAAAATGCTATTGTGTAAGTAAGATTTAGCTTTTTAACAACTTACGTGGTAATGAAAGTTTTTACTGGGAAATAATGTGAATTGTAAGTTGGTTGGTTAGTTAGTTAGTTAGTTAGTTAGTTAGTTAGTTAGTTAGTTAGTTAGTTAGTTAGTTAGTTAGTAGTTAGTTAGTTAGTTAGTAGTTAGTTAGTTAGTTAGTTAGTTAGTTAGTTAGTTAGTTAGTTAGTTAGTTAGTTAGTTAGTTAGTTAGTTAGTTAGTTAGTTAGTAGTTAGTTATAGTTAGTTAGTTAGTAGGTTAGTTAGTTAGTTAGTTAGTTAGTTAGTTAGTTAGTTAGTTAGTTAGTTAGTTAGTTCGTTAGTTAGTTAGTTAGTTAGTTAGTTAGTTGGTTAGTTAGTTAGTAGTTAGTTAGTAGTTAGTTAGTTAGTAGTTAGTTAGTTAGTTAGTTAGTTAGTTAGTAGTTAGTTAGTTAGTTAGTTAGTTAGTAGTTAGTAGTTAGTTAGTAGTTAGTAGTTAGTTAGTTAGTTAGTTAGTTAGTTAGTTAGTTAGTTAGTTAGTTAGTTAGTTAGTAGTAGTTAGTTAGTTAGTTAGTTAGTTAGTTAGTTAGTTAGTAGTTAGAGTTAGTAGTTAGTTAGTAGTTAGTTAGTAGTTAGTTAGTTAGTTAGTAGTTAGTTAGTTAGTTAGTTAGTTAGTTAGTTAGTTAGTAGTTAGTTAGTTAGTTAGTTAGTTTAGTTAGTTAGTTAGTTAGTTAGTTAGTTAGTTAGTTAGTTAGTTAGTTAGTTAGTTAGTTAGTTAGTTAGTTAGTAGTTAGTTAGTTAGTTAGTTAGTTAGTTAGTTAGTTAGTTAGTTAGTTAGTTAGTTAGTTAGTTAGTTAGTTAGTTAGTTAGTTAGTTAGTTAGTTAGTTAGTTAGTTAGTTAGTTAGTTAGTTAGTTAGTTAGTTAGTTAGTTAGTTAGTTAGTTAGTTAGTTAGTTAGTTAGTTAGTTAGTTAGTTAGTTAGTTAGTAGTTAGTTAGTTAGTTAGTTAGTTAGTTAGTTAGTTAGTTAGTTAGTTAGTTAGTTAGTTAGTTAGTTAGTTAGTTAGTTAGTAGTTAGTTAGTTAGTTAGTTAGTTAGTTAGTTAGTTAGTAGTTAGTTAGTTAGTTAGTTAGTTAGTTAGTTAGTTAGTTAGTTAGTTAGTTAGTTAGTTAGTTAGTTAGTTAGTTAGTTAGTTAGTTAGTTAGTTAGTTAGTTAGTTAGTTAGTTAGTTAGTTAGTTAGTTAGTTAGTTAGTTAGTTAGTTAGTTAGTTAGTTAGTTAGTTAGTTAGTTAGTTAGTTAGTTAGTTAGTTAGTTAGTTAGTTAGTTAGTTAGTTAGTTAGTTAGTTAGTTAGTTAGTTAGTTAGTTAGTTAGTTAGTTAGTTAGTTAGTTAGTTAGTTAGTTAGTTAGTTAGTTAGTTAGTTAGTTAGTTAGTTAGTTAGTTAGTTAGTTAGTTAGTTAGTTAGTTAGTTAGTTAGTTAGTTAGTTAGTTAGTTAGTTAGTTAGTTAGTTAGTTAGTTAGTTAGTTAGTTAGTTAGTTAGTTAGTTAGTTAGTTAGTTAGTTAGTTAGTTAGTTAGTTAGTTAGTTAGTTAGTTAGTTAGTTAGTTAGTTAGTTAGTTAGTTAGTTAGTTAGTTAGTTAGTTAGTTAGTTAGTTAGTTAGTTAGTTAGTTAGTTAGTTAGTTAGTAGTTAGTTAGTTAGTTAGTTAGTTAGTTAGTTAGTTAGTTAGTTAGTTAGTTAGTTAGTTAGTTAGTTAGTTAGTTAGTTAGTTAGTTAGTTAGTTAGTTAGTTAGTTAGTTAGTTAGTTAGTTAGTTAGTTAGTTAGTTAGTTAGTTAGTTAGTTAGTAGTTAGTTAGTTAGTTAGTTAGTTAGTTAGTTAGTTAGTTAGTTAGTTAGTTAGTTAGTTAGTTAGTTAGTTAGTTAGTTAGTTAGTTAGTTAGTTAGTTAGTAGTAGTTAGTTAGATTTTATTTGTCTCCAAATTCTCCGACCTTTATTAAACACCAACTAATGAGTCCCCACCATAAAATCAATTAAAAACTTAAATTAAATAAAGAATTTATGGGATTGACCATCACTTAATGATGACAAATGTCAGAGAACTTAACAATGTCATAAAATGCATTAAAACTATCAAACCATAAATTATTTAAAAAAAATTGTTGCAATAATAGCAAATCAGCCGTAAGTAGTATTGATTAGAAACCTGTTGTCAAAACTACAGACATATTTTGACACTGGATACTAAATCAATTAGTGACCCAAAACCATGAATACGAGCACATCTATACACACACTCTAGCAGCAGTTAATGAAGCAATTCCAATAACATGAAGTACAGGAAAAAGCACATAAAGATAAGCGCTGTGCCAGGCAGCAGGCCGGCCGGCAGACATACTTTTCTACATATGAACATGGAAATGGACGTCATCATCAAATTACTATCATCATCACCAGCAACTATAAATAGAATATAATTTACAAATTGAAAAAAAAGGAAAAGAAAAATCATGTTGCTGCTCAGGACGGGATTACTGGAAGATATGTAAAACAATAATGATACTCATAATATAGGCAAACTTATCATCACCTCTTGGAAGGAGGCGATAAACTAAAATGATGCTTTAAAAGAAAGGAAACAAAACCATAGTGCAACATAAGCAATATCTATGAACTACAAGTGAATGAAATAACACTTGTTCTTTCCAGCTTATGAAAATGAAATGTTTGCGATAATAAAAAAATTAAAACCTCACAAACGATAGAAACAAGATTTTGTAGGAAAATATCAAAAGGAACGAATAACATCAGAAACACACTTGAAAAACAATGAATTACAAATTTTGAAAAGACGAGACAACAGAAAAAAAAACAAAAAGCGCCAAACATGAATTCTAACACCCAACGTAAGAGTGTGTGCTTACAGCTGGGAATATTGGGAAGAGTGAGGCATTTGAACATGACCAGAGATGTGGAAAGAAAATCTAGAAATTTTATAAAAATGTTCATCATTATAAAACTAAACTTATCCAATTTTTACTTTCCCCTATGACAACATCTTCTGAATAACAAAATCATTACAAATCTTATAAAACTGTTCGCTTTCCTAGTTAAATATGTAATTGCATCACCCCCCCAAAACAACCACGCTTATACTGATCATCATTACCAGTCTAGTGGTTATTATCTCAGCATACTCATCATCATGGTTCTTTAGTTATGGCAAAAATCTTTTTATAGATAGTTATGTTTTTTGTTTCATTTTGTTAGATTTTCCTTTTTTTTCATGTAGTATTCCTTATATACACGTACTTGCAGATAGTAATTGTAGTTGTAAATGTTGTATTATCAACGTAACCATGCAGCGTTAAGTTACGTTACATTACATTATATAAGCTTTTGCACATGCGCAAACACAATCATCTGCTACGCCATGATCATCATCACGATGATGATGATCATGATCGTGAACATTGCAGATTTTTTTTTTGCTTTCTTACTATTCGTACTTGTATAACAAGTAACATCTTTGGAAAAACACATCACGATAGAAGAAAATCTTTTAAAACTAAAATGTTGTTTTGCTGCTGCTGAACATTGAACGAAAATATAAAATACATTAATGTCTGTACATGAAAAACCTTGAGGCTCCCTTAAACTGAAAATCTTTGTCAAGTCTAAAGAATGATGTGAGTGAGGTGGCGAATGGTATAAGAAAGATTCACGAGAGATTGAGTACACTGTTTCCCAAAGAAAACCCGTATTTAAATGTTTGAGAATGATTTTCAAGTTCACAATATAATCCTAAGCAAGCTACACTATCGAGAGTAATCAAATTGATCCAACATATAGCAATAACAAAGTCAAAGTTCTTTCTTTAACAATTCCCAAAAACTATTCGAAATTTTTATAGTCAGTTCACCCGCATCACGTATGTAAATGTAATGAATATCACGAAAACTTACGAGTAACACCCAAGCATGCAGAGTCCCTTAATTATTAACATCAAAGCAAACAGTTAAGAATTAATATTCTCCAAAGATATAAGGAACGTTCACATCCAATGATGAGTAAATTTTAGCGATCAACTAAATAATTTCAAAACTGAAACGGTGTAATCAAAAATTCCGTTTAAGAAAATTTAAGATTGGTTTTGTTGAAAATCAACCTTAAGTATGCAGTCGACTCCACTAACCAACTATTTAGAAAAAATACTTGTAATTACCCAACAGTTTTGGAAGGATTCTAAATACAATTATATATTAGTTTGAAAATATATATCAGATCCGAAGAAATATACCTAGGACACCATCAGATAAGTTGTGCCCTCCTTTGCCAGTGTCTCCGAATTATACTTAATTTATGTAATTAAATCTGAACTATTAATTGAAGTAGAACTAAACTAGAACTGAACTAGAACTGAACCAGAACGAGAACTGAACTAGAACTAAACTAGAACTGAACTAGAACTAGAACTGCACTAGAACTGAACTAGAACTGAACTAGAACTGAACTAGAACTGAACTAGAACTGAACTAGAACTGCACTAGAACTGAACTAGAACTGAACTAGAACTGAACTAGAACTGAACTAGAACTGAAACTAGAACTGAACTAGAACTGAACTAGAACTGAACTAGAACTGAACTAGAACTGAACTAGAACTGAACTAGAACTGAACTAGAACTGAACTAGAACTGAACTAGAAACTGAACTAGAACTGAACTAGAACTGAACTAGAACTGAACTAGAACTGAACTAGAACTGAACTAGAACTGAACTAGAACTGAACTAGAACTGAACTAAAACTGAACTAGAACTGAACTAGAACTGAACTAGAACTGAACTAGAACTGAACTAGAACTGAACTAGAACTGAACTAGAACTGAACTAGAACTGAACTAGAACTGAACTAGAACTGAACTAGAACTGAACTAGAACTGAACTAGAACTGAACTAGAACTGAACTAGAACTGAACTAGAACTGAACTAGAACTGAACTAGAACTGAACTAGAACTGAACTAGAACTGAACTAGAACTGAACTAGAACTGAACTAAGAACTGAACTAGAACTGAACTAGAACTGAACTAGAACTGAACTAGACGAACTAGAACTGAACTAGAACTGAACTAGAACTGAACTAGAACTGAACTAGAACTGAACTAGAACTGAACTAGAACTGAACTAGAACTGGAACTAGAACTGAACTAGAACTGAACTAGAACTGACTAGAACTGAACTAGAACTGAACTAGAACTGAACTAGAACTGAACTAGAAACTGAACTAGAAACTGAACTAGAACTGAACTAGAACTGAACTAAACTGAACTAGAACTGAACTAGAACTGAACTAGAACTGAACTAGAACTGAACTAGAACTGAACTAGAACTGAACTAAAACTGAACTAGAACTGAACTAGAACTGAACTAGAACTAAACTAGAACTGAACTAGAACTGAACTAGAACTGAACTAGAACTGAACTAGAACTGAACTAGAACTGAACTAGAACTGAACTAGAACTGAACTAGAACTGAACTAGAACTGAACTAGAACTGAACTAGAACTGAACTAGAACTGAACTAGAACTGAACTAGAACTGAACTAGAACTGAACTAGAACTGAACTAGAACTGAACTAGAACTGAACTAGAACTGAACTAGAACTGAACTAGAACTGAACTAGAACTGAACTAGAACTGAACTAGAACTGAACTAGAACTGAACTAGAACTGAACTAGAACTGAACTAACTAGAACTGAACTAGAACTGAACTAGAACTGAACTAGAACTGAACTAGAACTGAACTAGAACTGAACTAGAACTGAACTAGAACTGAACTAGAACTGAACTACTGAAACTGAACTAGTACTAAACTAGAACTGAACTAGAACTGAACTAGAACTGAACTAGAACTGAACTAGAACTGAACTAGAACTGAACTAGAACTGAACTAGAACTGAACTAGAACTGAACTAGAAACTGAACTGAACTGAACTAGAACTGAACTAGAACTGAACTAGAACTGAACTAGAACTGAACTAGAACTGAACTAGAACTGAACTAGAACTGAACTAGAACTGAACTAGAACTGAACTAGAACTGTACTAGAACTGAACTAGAACTGAACTAGACTGACTGAACTAGAACTGAACTAGAACTGAACTAGAACTGAACTAGAACTGAACTAGAACTGAACTAGAACTGAACTAGAACTGAACTAGAACTGAACTAGAACTGAACTAGAACTGAACTAGAACTGAACTAGAACTGAACTAGAACTGAACTAGAACTGAACTAGAACTAAACTAGAACCGAACTAGAACTGAACTAGAACTGAACTAGAACTCAACTAGAACTCAACAAGAACTAGAACCGGACTAGAACTGAAGTAGTAATGAACTAGAATTGAAAGCTTTGCTGCGACTGTCATGTGTCAATAACTCGGAACTGCAGGGTAATAACCAGTAGGTAAGTAGTTAAGTATAAGTGAGCTTGTACGAATGTAGTTACTCATAAGTATATATGTAAGTCAATGCACTTTATTGCTACATTGGACTTAAACTTGGGTTTTTGCTAGAATTAGACAGACAGCTAAACCAATACCAAACAACACCAGACAACTACATACAAAACTACTAAGCAACCTATAATACATACATATTTACAATACTTAGTACTATGTGGTGTAAGTATTACAACTAATCTTGGTGGTTAGTTTGTTGGTTGGTTAGATGGTTGGCAGTTTAGGTACCTTGACTTGATTTTAATTTTATGTGCACTTGAATTTACATTAAATTACTTCAGAACATGCTATACATAAATGTAGTATGTACTTTAATATGTTTAAAATTTATAGAAATATGTATGTGTTACTATTATATCATAATTATTTGAGATAATTAATTCTTTAAGTCTTTTATTTTTTCTAAATTATAAAATCAATTTATGCAATTCTCAGCCATATACGTTGGCCGCAAGTGTTTCATTTCTTCACAGCTAACAATTACTTCTTAAGATGGTTGGTTGGTTGTTTGTTGTCTTTCTTCAGCTTTATTTGGCCACTCACTGTCTGCGTAAATAGTTAAGATGTTTAGTTTCAGACATTTTATACTGAAACAATTACTGACGACAACAGATAAATAAAGCTTTGGAAAATGTTTTCAATCAATTTTATGTAAGACAAAATTATTAATCATTTTCTGATGAGGAAGTTCGCCCATAAATTAATCATAATTTTTTTTAGATGCCCACTCAAATCGATGTGACAAGATATATGTCGTGCAGACAAGTGGTGACATAGTTTAAGTTGGGTTGTATGAGTTGGAAGGAAGTAGTGGTTGTTATAGAAATTATTGTAAATGCATTAAACCGGTCCATGAAAACAATAGAACTGAACTGGAACTGAACTAGAACTGAACTAGAACTGAACTAGAACTGAACTAGAACTGAACTAGAACTGAACTAGAACTGAACTAGAGCTGAACTAGAACTGAACTAGAACTGAACTAGAACTGAACTAGAACTGAACTAGAACTGAACTAGAACTGAACTAGAACTGAACTAGAACTGAACTAGAACTGAACTAGAACTGAACTAGAACTGAACTAGAACTGAACTAGAACTGAACTAGAACTGAACTAGAACTGAACTAGAACTGAACTAGAACTGAACTAGAACTGAACTAGAACTGAACTAGAACTGAACTAGAATGAACTAGAACTGAACTAGAACTGAACTAGAACTGAACGAACTGAACTAGAACTGAACTAGAACTGAAATGAACTAGAACTGAACTAAATGAACTAGAACTGAACTAGAACTGAACTAGAACTGAACTAGAACTGAACTAGAACTGAACTAGAACTGAACTAGAACTGAACTAGAACTGAACTAGAACTGAACTAGAACTGAACTAGAACTGAACTAGAACTGAACTAGAACTGAACTAGAACTGAACTAGAAACTGAACTAGAACTGAACTAGAACTAACTAGAACTGAACTAGAACTGAACTAGAACTGAACTAGAACTGAACTAGAACTGAACTAGAACTGAACTAGAACTGAACTAGAACTGAACTAGAACTGAACTAGAACTGAACTAGAACTGAACTAGAACTGAACTAGAACTGAACTAGAACTGAACTAGAACTGAACTAGAACTGAACTAGAACTGAACTAGAACTGAACTTGAACTGAACTAGAACTGAACTAGAACTGAACTAGAACGGAACTAGAACTGAACTATGCTTAACTAAAACTGAACTAGAACTGAACTATGCTTAACTAAAACTGAACTAAAACTGAACTAGAACTGAAGTAGAACTGAACTAGAACTAGAACTGAACTAGAACTGAACTAGAACTGAACTAGAACTGAACTAGAACTGAACTAGAACTGAACTAGAACTGAACTAGAACTGAACTAGAACTGAACTAGAACTGAACTAGAACTGAACTAGAACTGAACTAGAACTGAACTAGAACTGAACTAGAACTGAACTAGAGCTGAACTAGAACTGAACTAGAACTGAACTAGAACTGAACTAGAACTGAACTAGAACTGAACTAGAACTGAACTAGAACTGAACTAGAACAGAACTAGAACTGAACTAGAACTGAATTAGAACTGAACTAGAAATCAACTCAGTTTATAGGTTTACTTTTAAGACTGGACATTTCTGGTGTTTTCTCAATACAACATTAAAATTCGAAGTCTTTGATGGATAAAAGTAAAACCCATCGAGAGGAAGAAGTCCTTTTCCGAACCTAAAATTTTAAACAACACTATAATGAGGCGAGCGATTACAACAATGACAGTTTCGAGGAATTTACTTCGAACTAACAACTTCAAAATCATGACTCTATTCAATACATTATTTTCTTGATTCAGTTCTTCAGCTCCCTAAGCCTTGACAAGAAAACTGTTAACTATATATTGTAGATTTGCAATAAAATCTAGTAAATTTAATCATCTTAACTTTAACAATAAACTGAAGAGTTGTTGGTATGTATGTAATGCCTAAATGCCTTACAATGTTTGCGTTGCACAATTAACATTTTAATAGGGCGAAAGAACAAGTATTAAATTAGTTAAAAAGAAAATCGTATTTTATTTTCAAATAAGGATGATGTTGACAATAAAAGAAAACTCTAAATACTCCAACGATACTTAAATTCTGGAAAAAAATGTTGAGGAAAAAAAATAAGGCAGACTCACAATGTCTATGATTATGGACGTTACATAAATTGTTAAAATTGTTGTTGTTTTCAACTTGATTACATTTTTGTTGTTGTTGTTGTTGTTGTCTGTGGAGCACTGGGGCAGCGAGGCATCAAGTCACTGGTGAATATTTTCTTTTACTTTGTTTTCGTTTTAAGTTTAAACAATTTTTGTTTTCTATTCAGTCAGTCAGTTTAAACTAACTGCTAGCTCACTCATTCACTCAGTTAGTCAGTCAGTCAGCTTAGTTGCTGCCTGCTACTTAACTGATTTATGCAGCAATTACAATTTAAAAAGGTGTGCGTAGGCATAAAGTGTGTGGAAATCAGGAAAAATAACAACAACAACAACAACTGCACTTAACATTGAACGTGTAGTTAAGTACATGGATTCATGCATACAACAAACATAGTACAACTTGTATAAGTACTACTCTTACATGCAACGAAATCAGACAACAATAATGTTGCTGTTGTTATTATTGTTGACGATCAAGACGCTGTTGTTGCGCTTGTTATTGCTGTTGTTGTTGATGATGATGACGGTGCGGTTGGCATACATGCATGCATACTCACTCGTACATATTGCAATGCAGCAGCATTAGTTTACCATAACCATACATAACAACATAATGTACTTGCAATCATACCTAAGGGTATGGAGCATGTAACATATAACCATACGATGCGATTCTTCTTCTACTGGAACCATTGCTGATGGCTAGAACTTGTGTAAGTTTGTGGTTAATTATTTAAATGTATTGATTCTTGTCAAGAGAATTCTGGCTATAAAAGCCTGCTAGTCCAAAACAAGAAAAAAACAGACAAAATATCTTCAATATTCATTTACCATTCTCCTCCTTGCCTAAATCTTTAAAAGATGACTCGACCACATTTCGACAACCATAGGTGTTTGGAACCTAAAGAGACTGCTATTAGCGTCATCTTCATTGGTAGGGTATTATATTGTAAGAGATTGAATTGACTCTTCTATGACTTCTTTAGAAAATAGTCGCATACATTATCTCTGCATGCCCTGTTTTGCCCTAGTCTATCACTAACACATTAGGCTGTCCACTTTGTCCAAAGGATCTCTCTATAGCCTATAATCGCAAGAACATGGTCACATAGTTGTCCTGAGTGATGGTTCGAGGTAATACCAAACATCAACCCAAACGATTGACCTAATCATTGATATCGTTAATAGATCTGTGTCTGATATTGTTTGCAATCTTTTCAATATCTGCTGCTCTCAAAGCCCAATAAACATATTTCACTTTAGGTTGCAAACTCATTTGGGTAATATAAAATGCTAACTTTAAAGTCGGTAAGGTAAAAAAGCAATTATAGCTCCCTCGCATGTTAAAGGTAGTCGAAGAAAAGAGAGTTGTCAAAGCAGGGAATTTGCAAGCAACAGAATTGTGTTGCCATTTCATATTTTTGGAAAAAAATAACCTTAAAAGAAAAAATCTAAAAAGTTCATCTTTTTTAATAAAAATCTGATTAGAGAGATTATTATTCTTCGGACGGAACTATCAATTGGATGAGTTTTATATAGGGAGTTGATATTCGAATATACTCCGACGGCCAAGCTGCACTTTACTAGTAAACATTTCTTAGCGAGATAACGAAGCAATCCACAAGCACAGTACTGTTTCCAGGTTATCAGCAGATAACTGACCTGGAGTCGAACCAGGGAGCCTTATAATCTGATACCACGGGAACCAATAAATTTCGGACTTTATCTTATCCTGGTTATTGGAGTATTTGGTATTTGGGATGCATGTGGTGGTTGTAGTTTTAACCCATACTCGCGGAAAGAGAATGTGGGCTAAAAGACTGATATACGGTAAAGTCTATAATTCGGAATAAGTTCGATGCAATTGCCGAGACACGAATGTCGAAGTGCTTTACGAGAACCCCTGCTCTGAGGGCCTTATTTCACGGTGGTCTTTTTTAAAATATAACGACACACCACCGCCCCATTGTGCTTCTTACACACCGGTGGCAATTTACGTATATGGATGTCCGGTCCAGAATACGTGCACTTTGCTCAAGTACTCGATCTAGGGAAGGACAGGTGTCATGAACAAGCTCAATCTAACCCCGAAAATGGAAAAGGCAATCACTGGTTAGAGTCAATAGAAGGGACGGACCCAACATCAGGTGAAAACATCCTATTGATGTTATGAGGAATACTCTGCCCCTGCAAACATTCTCATCATCTATTGATTCACCCCAGTGCATACCTGGACCAACCACACTACTGAGATGGCTTCTGTTGGTTTGGCAACAGTACCTAGAGACGCATTTGGTAGCCCGAAATACCCAAAATAATAAAATAGAATCCCTCTTCATGAACCGATCTGTAACAAAGGATATAGGAATTTCCAAAGTCAACTGAACCCAATAATTTCCCCGACAAATAGTCGCGTAGCATTAATCAATATATCCTGTTGAGATGGCAACAGCACCGAGAAACTTCCCCGTAAAAAGATCTCTCTACGGAATGACAGGCAACTACTGAACGCTAACCTGACAATTCCCCAGCATATACCGGCTCCCTACTAATCAGGAAATACCGATCGGATACTGGAATCCAGCATATGCTGCTCTGTACACAGACCTGTCATTTGAAAAGAGAATTAACCAACGCACTATGTATAGGATATATCAGCCCTTAAACCAACATTCTCTTCCCGCGAATTTGGGTTTTAACCACCGCCACTACGTGGATCCCGAAGGAACCTCAACCAACTGACCAGACAGGACAAAACCTGCGGGCAACTGGGCACCCGTAGTACCAGATAATGTGATTCTCTGGTTAGACCCCATGTCAAATGACATCACCAGTTTATGGTCCCGGCAGACTAGAGGTACTGGTAGCACCACCTTACCAAGGGATTGCAATACAAAAAGATGGGATCTATCATTAAGGAAACATGCACCGGGGGCCACAGTTGCCGAGACAACAGATAAAGGAGTGACAGTGGGACTAAGCGTTAGAAACGAGTTGGTGTCAAGTATATACGATACGGGATGAAAGTAGGGATATACCGACCTCACCCGACCGTGTAACTAGAGTGAATGTGTCGGATGAATGAGAAGTGTGCTGTTTTGAATAGCGATGGCGATGTAAGTTACCTTATGCAAGTGATACCATTGAATTTTCCTTCCTTCTTCGACTATCTGCATGATTTACTCTGTTCACACCGAACACTTGTTTCTCTCTGTGAGTAAGAACAAGGCCTCCGCTTATTTGATGGATTACGTACCGATTACGTCTCTAGGTGCTATTGATGTGAAATGATGTTTTTACATCTCGAAAGGTAAGCAAGGAGGCAGCAGTGGTCAGAGCAAAGTGCTTGTATATGGACCGGCAGAACTATGTACAAAAATTGCCAACGGCGGCGTGTAAGAAGCACAAAGGGTAGGTGGTGAGTCGTCTAATAAGCTCAGCCTGTGGTTGCAAAAGTTTCACGGTGTCCCACAGGGAGGTGCTCTCGACATCTTACCAAGACTTCTGCAGATGCTGTTAAAACGAAAAGGACGTCACTGACTTATTCTGTCAATTCCCGGCCCTGATTTAACAAAGATTTAAACCCTAGGCTGCCTTTTTTTACAATTTTATGAATTTATCTGAGATGGGCAACCGAAATATAAACTGGTTTGGATAAGATTCCTTTACGGGTATCTCAAAGGAATCGATATGATACACTAAAGAGTATGCCAGTGATGTAATCACATGGTCAACCAGTTCACTTATCCTTACCAAGATCTACCAAGAGGACAGTATTATGAAAAGTGATCATGAAACTTCAGCTGAAAAAGAAATGAAGACAATAATAGTGGAACCGGAGAATAAAATTGGGATCAGGGTCACTCCAATAAGGAGGTTTTTTATTCCTAATTGAATTCTTTAAGAAATCGCTAAAAAAAAGTTTTGAGAAAAGAAGAATTATTGAATCGACCCTAATTATCTTTTCACATCTCTATGAGAATCTTGGCAACTCTTTACTTGATTACTAGTGGCAAAAACAACAATAACAACGACACATCTACTTTTGTATGTGAATGTATCATTCTCTTAGACTACTTTTATCTTCTGTGTTGCATTTATGTATTTAACATGGCTAATGTTTGAAAGCCTCAAGGTTTCTTAATGAAACACAATCAAATTGAGGTTCAAGTGCTTGGTAAACTTTTTAGCATGTTTAAATTCTAATGGGAGTATTAACTTGTTTTTGTTTTATTTCTATTTTTTGCGGCTCACATGCTTCTAACAACTTGTAAGCTACCAATGGCACTTCTGCTGGTTGAATTCTTTTTTATTTATTTTCACTATTATTTTAAATTTTTTGCTTCAACTAATAGAAAATTAATGCCTGCTATTCATTGTGGCAACATAATTGTGCACCCACATTGTTTTTAGTTAAGTGGCATCTTTCCTCAATTGAAGATCAAGTCAACACTTAACTATAGAGTATAACAGTAGAACAAGTCGTATAGTGTACAAGTAAAAGTTGATCGACTTTGGTGCAAAAATTGTCATAGATTCTATCGACACTTGGTCCAGTTAGCTACGAAATATTATTAATTAACTTAAGCAATTGATCAAATTTTAAACTGTTCATTTTCTGATCGGTTCTACTGTCCCCGTTTTTGCATCATATTGCCCTGCAGTAGATGGCGTGTGCTTAAAATGCACTTTTCTTATTTTTATTCATTGCTTTCCTTCTACTCATTTAATGGGGGAGAAGATAAAACCCGCTTGTGAATCTTTTTGTTCCCTCCACATAAACACACAAACATATGATGATGCAGATCTTTACGCCATCATCATGTTCTGCCATGGGTCGCAACTCTAGCTTTGCAAAAAATATTTCTTTTCTATATTCTAAAGTTTGTTACTTCGTAAAATGTAGCCAGAATTAGGATTTTATTTAAGATTTTTTTTATCCGCCAGTTTTCAAAGTTGGGTGTGCCCAATAGCTTAAGCTGTATAGCAGGCAACAGGCAGCATTTGTTGCTTTTTATATTTTTTCGGTGGCAATATGCATATAATTTTGTTAAAATTATGGTTTGAGATTTATTTAAATTTATTTATTATGCAGTTTTCGTGTCTGTATTTTAAATCTGCCAATGAGGAAAAAAACATTTTTCTGAAACGTTTTTGTTGTTAAGCTAATTTATTATGTGCTGGTTAGTTATTTTAAAGGAAATAATGTGAATTTAAAAACTGGCATAGTTTTTAAATGAGTAATAATCGTGTAACCGATTTACAATTGCTTGAGGAAGTCCTTCGAAATGCGATACGCAAGTTCAAGATCATACAATGATATATAATACTGGCTGTCGATCAGTTCTAGTTCAGTTTTAGTTCAGTTTTAGTTCAGTTCTAGTTCAGTTCTAGTTCAGTTCTAGTTCAGTTCTAGTTCAGTTCTAGTTCAGTTCTAGTTCAGTTCTAGTTCAGTTCTAGTTCAGTTCTAGTTCAGTTCTAGTTCAGTTCTAGTTCAGTTCTAGTTCAGTTCTAGTTCAATTCTAGTTTAGTTCTAGTTCAGTTCTAGTTCAGTTCTAGTTCAGTTCTAGTTCAGTTCCAGTTCAGTTCTAGTTCAGTTCTAGTTCAGTTCTAGTTCAGTTCTAGTTCAGTTCTAGTTCAGTTCTAGTTCAGTTCTAGTTCAGTTCTAGTTCAGTTCTAGTTCAGTTCTAGTTCAGTTCTAGTTCAGTTCTAGTTCAGTTCTAGTTCAGTTCTAGTTCAGTTATAGTTCAGTTCTAGTTCAGTTCGTTCTAGTTCAGTTCTAGTTCAGTTCTAGTTCAGTTCTAGTTCAGTTCTAGTTCAGTTCTAGTTCAGTTCTAGTTCAGTTCTAGTTCAGTTCTAGTTCAGTTCTAGTTCAGTTCTAGTTCAGTTCTAGTTCAGTTCTAGTTCAGTTCTAGTTCAGTTCTAGTTCAGTTCTAGTTCAATTCTAGTTCAGTTCTAGTTCAGTTCTAGTTCAGTTCTAGTTCAGTTCTAGTTCAGTTCTAGTTCAGTTCTATTTCAGTTCTAGTTCAGTTCTAGTTCAGTTCTAGTTCAGTTCTAGTTCAGTTCTAGTTCAGTTCTAGTTCAGTTCTAGTTCAGTTCTAGTTCAGTTCTAGTTCAGTTCTAGTTCAGTTCTAGTTCAGTTCTAGTTCAGTTCTAGTTCAGTTCTAGTTCAGTTCTAGTTCAGTTCTAGTTCAGTTCTAGTTCAGTTCTAGTTCTAGTTCAGTTCTAGTTCAGTTCTAGTTCAGTTCTAGTTCAGTTCTAGTTCAGTTCTAGTTCAGTTCTAGTTCTAGTTCAGTTCTAGTTCAGTTCTAGTTCAGTTCTAGTTCAGTTCTAGTTCAGTTCTAGTTCAGTTCTAGTTCAGTTCTAGTTCAGTTCTAGTTCAGTTCTAGTTCAGTTCTAGTTCAGTTCTAGTTCAGTTCTAGTTCAGTTCTAGTTCAGTTCTAGTTCAGTTCTAGTTCAGTTCTAGTTCAGTTCTAGTTCAGTTCTAGTTCAGTTCTAGTTCAGTTCTAGTTCAGTTCTAGTTCAGTTCTAGTTCAGTTCTAGTTCAGTTCTAGTTCAGTTCTAGTTCAGTTCTAGTTCAGTTCAGTTCTAGTTCAGTTCTAGTTCAGTTCTAGTTCAGTTCTAGTTCAGTTCTAGTTCAGTTCTAGTTCAGTTCTAGTTCAGTTCTAGTTCAGTTCTAGTTCAGTTCTAGTTCAGTTCTAGTTCAGTTCTAGTTCAGTTCTAGTTCAGTTCTAGTTCAGTTCCAGTTCAGTTCTAGTTCAGTTCTAGTTTTGGATTAACCTTAGAATAATCTATTGTCATGACTATAGACTAAAATAATCTAGGATATACGGTATAATAAAAAACGTCAACAAACTGATTTTCTTTCTTACAATCGTATTACAAAATTTTCTTAAAATTTCTTGATCTACTAAACATGTTAATCCCGGTTTATCTCTCTATATAAACCGTATTTTTCAATAATTTAATATTTAATCTTATCATGCAATTCATATTTGATTTTTATTCTGAATATTTGTTTAAAACTAGAGTTCTAACCAAAACATCTCAACTTAAAAACCAACATTCTAAACCAATAATCGAACATCAAATTACAAAATTTGAAAAGCGTTAGATAATTGTAACGATTTGCTTGATATGCTATAGCACAAAACCAAACACCACAACCATCACAGTAAAAAATCTTACTGTAACTAATAATAAACGCAAATTACAAAAATCTATGGAAAAAGTAAAAAAAAAAACAATTTTTAATTAAATGCATGAATTTTTGAAAAAAAAATAGAAAAGGAAAACAAACAAAATGATACAATCTGACACCTCTTCTTTCATGGCAAATAGAAATAAACTGACAGACAAACGTACAGATTTGAAAAAGTATCTTTAGTTGTGGTGAAACAAAACGACATCTATAGAAAAATACTCAATCAAGTGTTCTGCTGCCATAGAAACTTGTTCAGAGTGAACATTTTTAATACAAAATAAGTGTAAAGAAACAAAACTAAAGTAAAAATTAAAATTATATTATTAAATAGAAACTATAATAGAAACAACAAAACATACAGCTGAACATATTTATATGTTTGTAATGATTATTCCAGCATATTATAGATGTTAATGATAATCACTGACAGCATTGGCAATGAAAAACAGTTGTATGAAAGAATAAGTTCTTTTATCACTACCATGTGAACTAAAACTGAACTAGAAAAAGAACTGAACTAGCACTGAACTAGAACCAAACTACAACTGAACTAGAACTGAACTAGAACCGAACTAGAACCGAATTAAAACTGAACTAAAACTAAACTAGAACTGAACTAGAACTGAACTAGAACTGAACTAGAACTGAACTAGAACTGAACTAGAACTGAACTAGAACTGAACTAGAACTGAACTAGAACTGAACTAGAACTGAACTAGAACTGAACTAGAACTGAACTAGAACTGAACTAGAACTGAACTAGAACTGAACTAGAACTGAACTAGAACTGAACTAGAACTGAACTAGAACTGAACTAGAACTGAACTAGAACTGAACTAGAACTGAACTAGAACTGAACTAGAACTGAACTAGAACTGAACTAGAACTGAACTAGAACTGAACTAGAACTGAACTAGAACTGACTAGAACTGAACTAGAACTGAACTAGAACTGAACTAGAACTGAACTAGAACTGACTAGAACTAACTAGAATTGAACTAGAACTGAACTAGAACTGAACTAGAACTGAACTAGAACTGAATTAGAACTGAACTAGAACTGAACTAGAACTGAACTAGAACTGAACTAGAACTGAACTAGAACTGAACTAGAACTGAACTAGAACTGAACTAGAACTGAACTAGAACTGAACTAGAACTGAACTAGAACTGAACTAAAACTGAACTAGAACTGAACTAGAACTGAACTAGAACTGAACTAGAACTGAACTAGAACTGAACTAGAACTGAACTAGAACTGAACCAGAACTGAACTAGAACTGAACTAGTGTAATGGTTTCATTCAAAAGTTTGATAACTTATAGTGGCAGATGTTATTTAGAACATTTTTAATGTGAAAGACAGAATTCAAAGGTGGTATAAGTTCTCTAAAATGATTATGTTTATAAAATATCAACATGTTCAATTTAGGTTGTTTCAGGTTGCGTTTCGCACGTTCTAGCTGAGCTAACTAGTTCGGCAGTAGTGGGCGGGGATCTTGCTCCTGAGTTTAACCTTGCCTATGCATTACAAACCAAAAAAAGATAACGTGCGAATAATATGCCCTTATTGTCTATTACACTATCACTTATGCTATTTTTCCTCATTAAAGCTTAGGTGTTATAGCCTTGAACCTCTTTACCCACCCATCCTAGGTTTTTCGTAGGTTGGAAGTTTAGTAATGAAAAACCCCAAACACACTAGATTCTACCAAAGACCGTTACAGTTTTACCACAAAAAAAAACTTAATTCATTTTTGAATCCAAATACATATGTATATTTAAAATGGGAATTACTCAACTTTTGAATATAAATCTCATAATAATATCTTATCAAACAGTTCTATCAGTTTTATAATCAATCACAAAAATATATATATAAAATATACTATTAAATCAAAAATGGGTTAATATGAACAATAACGAAAGATAAAAAAAAAATAATATAATGATCATTAACCAAGCTTTAATTGTTTTATTTGCACTCGATTTTAATTGTGCTTAAACGAGAAAGTTCAATTTACCACAATTAAAACTCTGTTGATCAATAAGCTTAAATAATATATAAGAGATGAAAATCAAAATCAAAACAAAAGAACTTACATAAAGTTTTATCCAACGCTGCATGTAGAAGGCCTCCTGCATACTTGTTGTTGTTTTTGCAGATCGATAATTTTGGTGGAGATTTTCTTCTTTTTGTTTTGTTAATTTGTTATAATAAATTAGGGTTAGCCATAAGGTATTAAATTTAGGGAAATTTCATAACTAATTACTATGGTAATATCGTAGTTAGTTAAACTTGAAATTGTCTTAATATTGGTGATATTTAATATAATAAGTGCAATATTAGATCAGATTTAGGTACAATTTTCATTGTTTTTTTTTTAGTATTATAAGTAAATATTTGAATAAACTGTTTAAAGGTGATTTTAAGTTTTACATTAAATTTAATGCAAGAACATAATTAGTTTTAATAATTAAGAAAACTGAACTTAATTATATGAGTTTTGTTTGGAAAGTCGCTAATGGAGTTTAGTTAATATCTGATAATGAAAAGTTTCAAAGGGTTATTTATAGTTTTAGATTTAACAAAAAAAAAAATCATAGTTAGTTGGTCGAATTAGTAGGGAATTTTAAGATATAGTTAGATACAATTTTGGTTTAGATGTTATGATATGGCTGGATAATTTCAAATATTAGTTTTTATATATAAAGATGCTGAATCGGAAAGATGATAATTATCTTGGTACGCTGGTAATGTTCGGTAGCAATTGAGGTATATTTATAGGCAAAATAAGTCTTCTTTTGTTGATGCTTAGGTATATTTGCAAGTTGATTCGGGGTTTGTGTAATGTTGATTCACCGGGTTACGTGACGAAGTCTCACAATTTAGGTAGATAGGGAAATATTTTTATAGGCCAAATTTAAGTTCCTTCAAAATCTAAGTTGCTTCAGTTGAAGATTAACAAGTGCTGAAGTTTAGTGGGATGTGGTAAAATAAATTACTCCCTTGGCATAAAATGTGGTTCCACCGATTACGTAACGGTGTGAAAAATAGCACATGTGTGTTTGTTAGTTGGACCGAGGTCCCACAATACACAAGTGTATTGGGGACGAATAACACAACGTGGTGGTTTTCCGGAAAAATGTATGCCGTCTTCTTTAACTATTTTAGACAAAAAAAAACAGTATTTTTTTGGGGTAAAAGTCTTAACAACAATGATTTCCTCAATTTTTTTGATTTTTTGATAGTATATACTAAAATTTCACTTTTAATCAGTTTAGATGTTATTAATAAATTTAAATTTCTAAAACTTTGACAATTTTTTTTCTTTAATCTCACACTGTACTTTATTAGTTAAATGTCTTGAAAAGTAATTTAAAACTTTATGGAATCGCAGTCAAAATTGAAAAGACTAAAGACTTTTACTTTTTAAACCATTAAACCTCTCAAAAATTACTCGTTTCCCTTCCCTCTACAATAAAACTAGGCGTAGAGCTTTCAGAACTGTAATTGAGATATATATTTGTTACTCTCATTCATGATCCACAAATATCATGTATATTAAATACATGGGGCATACATGAGATCGTATTAACGAGTAAATGAAGTTTAAAGCAAAATGATCATAAACTCTGAGTACTGATCAGTACATATTCTGTCAGTGATGAGATTTGTAAAAAAGGGAAATTTTATGTGCTCATGTTGTAAAACAAATGTTTGCCGGGATAAACATAAATAAATGTTATACGATTTCTGTCATAATGATAAATAATTAGCATTTTAGTGACACGATAACAAAATTAACTTTATACATAATAATGATAATTTTAGTGAAGAGAATAATAACGGTTTAGAAATTTGATTTCCTAATTTAAATTAAATAGTTTAATTAGTTGCCTATATTTTCGTCTAATTTATTTAGAACCATATTTTTACAAATAGGTTTCCACCAATAAAGGAGTATCTGTAATAATAAGGTGAAATATTAAAACAAATTTCTAAATAGTAACATAAAAATGACATATCGTGAAAATTATGTGTTACAAAACAGGTTTTATGGACTTATTCTTAATAAGGACAAAAAATCTGAAGTCAAATTTTGATATCTTTTGCGTGAAATTTGCCTATGTTTCTACCATTCATATCTTCCAACTCATAGTAACAAGTACCATGTTTCTTTATCACCTTGGCCTTTTCGAATTGATTCCCAAGTTTACTGTTAAAGTGGTCGATCGCCTTAGATTGGGCAAAATTTCGTCTGAAGACGATTTGTCCTATTTCGAAATTCACTGGCCTAGATCGAAGGTTATAGGTTTTGACATTCTTTTCATAGGATTTACGAATTTTCTCTTGTGCTTTCTGCCTAATAAGTTCTAATTTTTCATCCTTTCTCAAATCAGTACAAGGAGCCTCTAATAAATTTACATTTCTAAGCAGTGAGTAGGATTTGCCGTTCGTAAGCATATTCTGACCAAAAAGAAGAAAGTAAGGCGAAAAACCTGTACTTGCATGAACTGAGCTACGTAAGGCACAGCTAATGGCCGACAACTTTTCGTCCCAGTCCTTTTGAGATGGTTTAACGTATGCCCTTATGGCAGCCAAAACAGACCTATTCACTCTCTCGCTAGCGTTTGCTTGCGGAGAATATATAGCAGTCAGGTTATGGAAAACTCCATATGAACTAAGAAACTCTTTAAATAGATTAGATTTAAACTGCACACCATTATCTGTTGTAATCGTTTCCGGTACACCGAAAATATGGAAAACGCGTTTTTCAAGAAATTCAATAATTACGTTGGAAGTGAACTTACGAATAGGTTCCAGGAAGTGGAACTTTGAGAGATGGTCCAAAACTATTATGATGCCTGTGTTTCCGGAAGACGAACGAGGGTAAGGGCCCAATAAGTCTAAATACAGTTTCTGAAAAACTCTAACAGAGCTAGCCTGTTGACCCATGGGTGGTCTTAAACATTTATTCGAGGCTTTTGTCTGTTTACACACTTCACAAGAAGATACGTAATCAGCAACTTGCTTTGCCATTTTCGGCCAAAAGAAAAACGTTTTTAACCTTTGTAGTGTTTTGCCAACACCACCATGAGCACATAGAGGGTGATTATGGGCTCTTTTGATTAAGTCCTGCGTCAAAGCTAGAGGAACCCATAACTTCCATGACATCTCTTCCTGTAATTGTTCTCCTGATGCATGTTCACAACGTTTATATATCAGATTATCTATAAATTTTATATCGGGAAGGTATTTTTCCTTTCTTTTAAGTTTTTCCAGTAAAGACAAATATTCAGCAGACAAAAATTCTTTAGATTCCAGATCAATCTCTATAGAGTTCTCAAATTCAGATATATATATCTCCTCTATATTCCTACAATTGAGTTCCTCGTTGTTTTCCGAAAACATTCTAGATAGAGAATCCGGTACGATATTCTGACAACCTTTCCGATGACGTATGGTAAAATTAAAACCTTGCAATTTCAATGCCCATCTTGCGAGTCGTCCGTGCAAGTCCGTCTGATTCATGAGCCATTTGAGAGAAGCATGATCCGTTATTATTTCAAACTCATGACCCTCTACATAGGCTCTAAACTTCTTGACAGCCATTACAGCTGCAAGACACTCTTGTTCTGAAACAGAATAATTTTTCTGAGCTGACGTAAGTTTATGACTCATGAATGCTATTGGTAGTTCGTCATTGTCGTCGTTTCTCTGTGCGAGAACTGCCCCAATCCCATATTTACTTGCATCACATTGTATCGAAAACGGACGGGAGAAATCTGGGTTATGTAGAACTGGTGCAGAACAAAGAGAATCTTTTAAATTTTCGAAAGAAGCTTTTGCTTCTTCGGACCATGAGAACTTTCTATTTTTCTGTAACATGTTGGTCAAAGGGGTTGTTACAGTTGCAAAGTTACGGACAAATCGTCGATACCACCCACAAATACCTAAAAATCTTCTTAACTGACGGACGGACGTTGGTAACGGAAAATTTCGGATAGCCTGTACTTTGTCCGGGTCTGTTTTAATTGTACCATATCCTATAATGTGCCCTAAATATTTCACATGTTTGAGAACAAACTTACTTTTCTCGATATTTATGGTTAGATTCGCCTTCCTCATGCAGAGAGCAACCTCATGGAGCAACAAGATATGTTCGTCGAAAGTTTCGGTAATAAGAAGCAGATCATCCAGGTATATAAAGACTTTGGTCCGTAAGTGCGCCGGTACAACTTTGTCCATAAGCCTGGACATCGTTTGCGGAGCATTACATAAACCGAATGGCATAGTAACAAACTGGTATAAGGGACGCCCTGGTACGGTGAAAGCTGTCTTTTCCTTTGACCTTTCATCTAATGGAATCTGCCAGAAGGCGTCCTTAAGATCAAGACTCGTAATGAATCTGGCCTTAGGGAGCCTACTGAGTATTCCATCGATCAGAGGCAAAGGATAAGCATCTTTCACAGTGACACTGTTAACTTTTCGGGCATCAAGGCACAATCTCACCTTACCCGGTTTGCGTACTAATGCCACTGGAGATGACCATGGACTTTGCGACTCTTCTATTACCCCTAGCTGGAGCATACGATCTATTTCTTCAAATAATAATTGTTCAATAGCAGGTGAAACTGCGAAATGACGTTGCTTGATGGGTTTGTTCTCTGCTGTGTCAATTACATGTGATACTAACGTAGTTCTTCCTAGCCCTTCTTTCGCAAATGACGGGAATGAGTTAATAGCAATATCTAACCTGTTTCTCTGATCATTATCTAAAATATGCACATTATCATCGGTTTCTATCTCATTCAGATTAACATTTATAGTATGAGAAATATTCTCGGAAAATAGATCTTTGCCTAAACCAAAAGATCTGACAAAATCAGCACCTAGATACAAATTCTGTGTCAGGTTTTGTATAATTAAAAAGTTAATAGGTTTAGAGACACCTCTGAATGTCACTGTTGTTGTAATACTACCTAATGTAGGGTGATTCGTTCCATCGGCTGTTTTCAAATTAATTTTAAACTTTTTAAAAGGATATTTGCCTTCTTCAAAGAAACGTTTAGCGTACTCCGAAGAAAAACACGACACTGTCGCGCCAGTATCTATCATGCCAACCAAATTTTCATTAAATATCTTCACCGTTGTAAAAGGTCTAATGTCATTATCATTATTGCATGAAACTACAGCAGAACAAACATGTTTACGATTTTTCACAACATTCTTCCAAAAACTTCTAATCCTCCTAGTACTTCTTTTACTTTTCTTAAAAATCTTCGGTTCTATTATCTCCTCGCAAAAAATTCTACTTTTAGCTTCCCTATATTCTCGCAATCTGACATGATACGGTTTGAAATGTTTCGGAATGTAATTCTCTATGAAGAAGTTGTTATTTTTATCATTGTCATGCTTATGGGTAGAAATAACTTTATAATCTTCTGTTAAATCTGTTTGACATTCTGTTGAAGCTACATTTGAGTAGATTTGGATACCAACTGTTTTGGTTTCGGATTGTGTTGGTAGTTTTTTGGATATTTGTTGCATTTTAAACAATTTGGTTTGAAAACATTAGGTGTTCCGCAACCATAACAAAACACTTTCCGTTCAGCAACACAATCTTCAAACCGGTGTCCTTTTTGGGAACAATTCCAGCAAGACAAATCTTTTATCTCTTCGATTTCTATACCTATATTACCACTATCATCAGAAAATTCAGTATCTAATTCCGACACAACTTTGCGAGTCAAAAATATTCTATTATTTTTATATTTATTTATTTCTTCTTCCAAAATCTCATGTTTTCTAACATATTCTCTAAGCTGTGAAATAGAATTGATATTCAAATACAATAGTTCTTTACGAACATCTGGTCTTAAGTTTCTTTTCAAAATTTCTATTAATTCAGAATTTTCAATTGGCTGTTGTAAACGATCAGATATCTGCAAAACAGCATCATAAAACACATCAAATTTCTCACCATTCCTTTGCTTCCTATTTCTAATCTGTTCTTTTAAATCAAAATCTGTTCTTCTATCGCGAAACTGATTCCTGAGCTCCTCGCATAAAATAGTCCAGTCTAGTCTTGTAGTATTTCGGTGAAACCGCCAAAACCAATCGATGGCTTTTCCACAAAATAGCAAATGAATATGCCTACATAATAATTCAAAATCTCCCCGCAAGCCTTGAATAGTGAGAGCTTGAATTCTATAAATAAAATTATCAACGGACAAACCATCTTCTTCCTGCCCACTAAACTTTAAGTGCCAGCCCGAAATAATTTGAGATACCTTGTCTGTAGTGAGATCATAGCTAGGATTTACAATAGTGTTTCCAAAACTTGGTCTACCGCCTAAAACTCCATGAGGATTATGGTTGCTAAAATTTGTATTTCCTAAACTCTCTCTTGAGTTTCTATGCTGAGTCATTCTAACGAAATTATTATTTCTATTACCTCTAAAATTTTGATTTCTACTACTGTTATTAGGGTTTGGTCTATTACCGTGAATTGAGTTTAAATTAAGAGACTCTAACTGAGTTCTTACTGCATCATTTATTAAATTTTGAAGTGTATTATCACTCAAATCATGGGCGGAAAATTGTTGATGTGCATTCTGAGAGTTTGTTGAGGAAATGTTAAGTAAATTATCACTAATTTCTACCTCATGATTTCGAGTGAATGCAGGAGTTCTAGTCATTTCCGTTTCTAGCAAATTACGTCTGATATTCTTCCTATTTGTGTTTTTCGGTATAGCACCTTTATTGCCAATATTTGTATTGAAAGAAGTTGGATTAGAAGTGGCTTGGGATTCCCCTTCTGCCAAAATATTGTGAGACTTTAGCTTGACTTGCCTACACGCCTTACTACAAATGGGACATGCTTGAGTATCCTTGAGAACTTCAACTATGCAGTCCTTATGGAAAACATGGTTACATGGGGTGGAAACAACTATGTCGTCTATTTCATAATCTTTGTCACAAATTGTACATTTTCTCTTATTAACATTTTCGCCGAGAGATGATAAATTCTCATTACTATGTACTAGGGACATTTTGTTATGTGTTTCAAAATTTAAAAAAAATTAATATTAATCTTGTAAAACTGTCCTTATGGTCTTTGGTAAAATTGAGTGCTAAATAATATATAATAAAAATTGGAAAATCTAATTTTCGGTTATGAAATAATAAAATAGGAAACTTGGACTATCCATTAAGCTACAAAAGTGGACAATTGATGGTATATAGAAATAACTACAAAACAATTGTAATTCCAAAGCTTTTATAAACTAAATAACAGAACAAATTTCAGATTATATTAACTCATACCTAGAGAATAAACCGAGGCTTTTACTTGCTTAACAGAAAGGAATAAAAATAGTCTTTTAAGTTGTAATGGATTGTAAAGGTTTCTATTTTACCTAATACAATATTTCCTAAAACGACTAAAAAGTATTTTATTCTTGGTCTAAAACCAAATAAATTGACAATCACAATGCTAATAAAAGCATCGGACAAATTCTCCAGAAGTAAATAAGTGTAATTTTATATAAAACCGAGGTGTTTGGTTATTAGTAGGATACCCAAAACATATTTCTATAAGATGTAATTCAACGATATAAATTTTTACGTTTTGGGCCCCACGTTGGGCGCCATTTAATTTGTAATGGTTTCATTCAAAAGTTTGATAACTTATAGTGGCAGATGTTATTTAGAACATTTTTAATGTGAAAGACAGAATTCAAAGGTGGTATAAGTTCTCTAAAATGATTATGTTTATAAAATATCAACATGTTCAATTTAGGTTGTTTCAGGTTGCGTTTCGCACGTTCTAGCTGAGCTAACTAGTTCGGCAGTAGTGGGCGGGGATCTTGCTCCTGAGTTTAACCTTGCCTATGCATTACAAACCAAAAAAAAGATAACGTGCGAATAATATGCCCTTATTGTCTATTACACTATCACTTATGCTATTTTTCCTCATTAAAGCTTAGGTGTTATAGCCTTGAACCTCTTTACCCACCCATCCTAGGTTTTTCGTAGGTTGGAAGTTTAGTAATGAAAAACCCCAAACACACTAGATTCTACCAAAGACCGTTACAGTTTTACCACAAAAAAAAACTTAATTCATTTTTGAATCCAAATACATATGTATATTTAAAATGGGAATTACTCAACTTTTGAATATAAATCTCATAATAATATCTTATCAAACAGTTCTATCAGTTTTATAATCAATCACAAAAATATATATATAAAATATACTATTAAATCAAAAATGGGTTAATATGAACAATAACGAAAGATAAATAAAAAAATAATATAATGATCATTAACCAAGCTTTAATTGTTTTATTTGCACTCGATTTTAATTGTGCTTAAACGAGAAAGTTCAATTTACCACAATTAAAACTCTGTTGATCAATAAGCTTAAATAATATATAAGAGATGAAAATCAAAATCAAAACAAAAGAACTTACATAAAGTTTTATCCAACGCTGCATGTAGAAGGCCTCCTGCATACTTGTTGTTGTTTTTGCAGATCGATAATTTTGGTGGAGATTTTCTTCTTTTTGTTTTGTTAATTTGTTATAATAAATTAGGGTTAGCCATAAGGTATTAAATTTAGGGAAATTTCATAACTAATTACTATGGTAATATCGTAGTTAGTTAAACTTGAAATTGTCTTAATATTGGTGATATTTAATATAATAAGTGCAATATTAGATCAGATTTAGGTACAATTTTCATTGTTTTTTTTTTTTAGTATTATAAGTAAATATTTGAATAAACTGTTTAAAGGTGATTTTAAGTTTTACATTAAATTTAATGCAAGAACATAATTAGTTTTAATAATTAAGAAAACTGAACTTAATTATATGAGTTTTGTTTGGAAAGTCGCTAATGGAGTTTAGTTAATATCTGATAATGAAAAGTTTCAAAGGGTTATTTATAGTTTTAGATTTAACAAAAAAAAAATCATAGTTAGTTGGTCGAATTAGTAGGGAATTTTAAGATATAGTTAGATACAATTTTGGTTTAGATGTTATGATATGGCTGGATAATTTCAAATATTAGTTTTTATATATAAAGATGCTGAATCGGAAAGATGATAATTATCTTGGTACGCTGGTAATGTTCGGTAGCAATTGAGGTATATTTATAGGCAAAATAAGTCTTCTTTTGTTGATGCTTAGGTATATTTGCAAGTTGATTCGGGGTTTGTGTAATGTTGATTCACCGGGTTACGTGACGAAGTCTCACAATTTAGGTAGATAGGGAAATATTTTTATAGGCCAAATTTAAGTTCCTTCAAAATCTAAGTTGCTTCAGTTGAAGATTAACAAGTGCTGAAGTTTAGTGGGATGTGGTAAAATAAATTACTCCCTTGGCATAAAATGTGGTTCCACCGATTACGTAACGGTGTGAAAAATAGCACATGTGTGTTTGTTAGTTGGACCGAGGTCCCACAATACACAAGTGTATTGGGGACGAATAACACAACGTGGTGGTTTTCCGGAAAAATGTATGCCGTCTTCTTTAACTATTTTAGACAAAAAAAAACAGTATTTTTTTGGGGTAAAAGTCTTAACAACAATGATTTCCTCAATTTTTTTGATTTTTTGATAGTATATACTAAAATTTCACTTTTAATCAGTTTAGATGTTATTAATAAATTTAAATTTCTAAAACTTTGACAATTTTTTTCTTTAATCTCACACTGTACTTTATTAGTTAAATGTCTTGAAAAGTAATTTAAAACTTTATGGAATCGCAGTCAAAATTGAAAAGACTAAAGACTTTTACTTTTTAAACCATTAAACCTCTCAAAAATTACTCGTTTCCCTTCCCTCTACAATAAAACTAGGCGTAGAGCTTTCAGAACTGTAATTGAGATATATATTTGTTACTCTCATTCATGATCCACAAATATCATGTATATTAAATACATGGGGCATACATGAGATCGTATTAACGAGTAAATGAAGTTTAAAGCAAAATGATCATAAACTCTGAGTACTGATCAGTACATATTCTGTCAGTGATGAGATTTGTAAAAAAGGGAAATTTTATGTGCTCATGTTGTAAAACAAATGTTTGCCGGGATAAACATAAATAAATGTTATACGATTTCTGTCATAATGATAAATAATTAGCATTTTAGTGACACGATAACAAAATTAACTTTATACATAATAATGATAATTTTAGTGAAGAGAATAATAACGGTTTAGAAATTTGATTTCCTAATTTAAATTAAATAGTTTAATTAGTTGCCTATATTTTCAGTCTAATTTATTTAGAACCATATTTTTACAAATAGGTTTCCACCAATAAAGGAGTATCTGTAATAATAAGGTGAAATATTAAAACAAATTTCTAAATAGTAACATAAAAATGACATATCGTGAAAATTATGTGTTACACTAGAACTGAACTAGAACTGAACTAGAACTGAACTAGAACTGAACTGAACTAGAACTGAACTGAACTAGAACTGAACTGAACTAGAACTGAACTGAACTGAACTAGAACTGAACTGAACTAGAACTGAACTGAACTAGAACTGAACTAGAACTGACTAACTGAACTATAACTGAACTAGAACTGAACTAGAACTGAACTAGAACTGAACTAGAACTGAACTAGAACTGAACTAGAACTGAACTAGAACTGAACTAGAACTGAACAGAACTGAACTAGAACTGAACTAGAACTGAACTAGAACTGAACTAGAACTGAACTAGAACTGAACTAGAACTGAACTAGAACTGAACTAGAACTGAACTAGAACTGAACTAGAACTGAACTAGAACTGAACTAGAACTGAACTAGAACTGAACTAGAACTGAACTAGAACTGAACTAGAACTGAACTAGAACTGAACTAGAACTGAACTAGAACTGAACTAGAACTGAACTAGAACTGAACTAGAACTGAACTAGAACTGAACTAGAACTGAACTAGAACTGAACTAGAACTGAACTAGAACTGAACTAGAACTGAACTAGAACTGAACTAGAACTGAACTAGAACTGAACTAGAACTGAACTAGAACTGAACTAGAACTGAACTAGAACTGAACGAGAACTGAACTAGAACTGAACTAGAACTGAACTAGAACTGAACTAGAACTGAACTAGAACTGAAACTAGAACTGAACTAGAACTGAACTAGAACTGAACTAGAACTGAAACTAGAACTGAACTAGACTGAACTAGAACTGAACTAGAACTGAACTAGAACTGAACTAGAACTGACCTAGACTGACTAGAACTGCAACTAGAACTGAACTAGAACTGAACTAGAACTGAACTAGAACTGAACTAGAACTGAACTAGATCTGAACTAGAACTGAACTAGAACTGAACTAGAACTGAACTAGAACTGAACTAGACTAGAACTGAACTAGAACTGAACTAGAACTGAACTAGAACTGAACTAGAACTGACTAGAACTGAACTAGAACTGAACTAGATACTGAACTAGAACTGAACTAGAACTGAACTAGAACTGAACTAGAACTAGAACTGACTAGAACTGAACTAGAACTGAACTAGAACTGAACTAGAACTGAACTAGAACTGAACTAGAACTGAACTAGAACTGACTAGAACTGAACTAGAAACTGAACTAGAACTGACCTAGAACTGAACTAGAACTGAACTAGAACTGAACTAGAACTGAACTAGAACTGAACTAGAACTGAACTAGAACTGAACTAGAACTGACTAGAACTGAACTAGAACTGAACTAGAACTGAACTAGAACTGAACTAGAACTGAACTAGAACTGCACTAGAACTGAAACTAGAACTGACTAGAACTGAACTAGAACTGAACTAGAACTGAACTAGAACTGAACTAGAACGAACTAGAACTGAACTAGAACGAACTAGAACTGAACTAGAATTGAACTAGAATTGAACCACAACTGAACTAGAACTGAACTAGAATTGAACTAGAACTGAAGTAGAACTGAAGTAGAACTGACCTAGAACTGAACTAAAACTGAACTAGAACTGAACTAGAACTGAACTAGAAATGAACTAGAACTGAACTAGAACTGAACTAGAACTGAACTAGAACTGAACTAGAACTGAACTAGAACTGAACTAGAACTGAACTAGAACTGAACTAGAACTGAACTAGAACTAGAACTAGAACTGAAACTAGAACTGAACTAGAACTGAACTAGAACTGAACTAGAACTGAACTAGAACTGAACTAGAACTGAACTAGAACTGAACTAGAACTGAACTAGAACTGAACTAGAACTGAACTAGAAACTGAACTAGAACTGAACTAGAACTGAACTAGAACTGAACTAGAACTGAACTAGAACTGAACTAGAACTGAACTAGAACTGAACTAGAACTGAACTAGAACTGAACTAGAACTGAACTAGAACTGAACTAGAACTGAACTAGAACTGAACTAGAACTAGAACTACTAGAACTGAACTAGAACTGAACTAGAACTGAACTAGAACTGAACTAGAACTGAACTAGAACTGAACTAGAACTAGAACTGAACTAGAACTGAACTAGAACTGAACTAGAACTGAACTAGAACTGAACTAGAACTGAACTAGAACTAGAAACTGAACTAGAACTGAACTAGAACAGAACTAGAACTGAACTAAAACTGAACTAGAACTGAACTAGAACTGAACTAGAACTAAACTAGAAGATTTCGATAAAACCAAGAAAGAAGTCACCCTATTCCAAAGCCATTGAAAGAATTAATATAAGTCATTCAACTTCTAGTCCGTCTTCTGCTTCATCAGCAGCATCATCTGCAATAGTAGAAACGCAAAAAACCATAACAACGCCAATAATCATAAGAAACAACAACCACAACATAATCAAATGAAGAAAAACTCTGACAGAATTGACAGATAAAGAAATAGATGATAATATGGACAGATTATTACATCCAGTAATGTTCAGACAAGTAAACAAACCAACATACAAGTTCCAAACACACACTTCCATTTGAAAGCGTTTTCATTTTGTTGCAAACAAAACAAACTCATGTTAAAATCATGTTTTAACATGCTACACATTCACGACTACCAATCATGCCACATTAATCCTCAACATCAATTGTTGTTAAAGTTGAAGTTTAAGTTTTTTCCAATGCAACTCTTTATGTTATTGTTTAGTTTAGTTTTTGCTTCGGTTTTTAGTGTTTTCATTTAAGAAAACTAATTAAAACGGAAAAGGTATGATACAATTGACCAACATTCCTTAAATGGTCAAAGTGTCTGAAGGTGACATGTTGTTATGGTTTCAAATTCGTCTAGATGATAAATGTTTTTTTTTTTTTCTCTCATTTAATTTCAACTTCAACAGAGTTAGTGGAAGGTTAGTACTGTAGAAGAGGGTTTAGTATTGTCTATAGAAGAATTGGAAAAGCATTTGCTATTCACAAATGGGAAACTCATGTAATGAGCGCCCCAAGAAATGCTCAATGAAGGAGCATTTTAGAAACTTTTCCTCTTTAACTAAACTTTTGGTACTAAAATCTTTCGAAACTTAGTTGAATATTTGGTAAATATGATGGAGAACCTGACTACTTTCAAAACTTAAGCAAAACCATGAAAAAAGGGTTACGGATTAAAGCACTAACGGCTACATTTCAGCATTATCTTTTATTGCAATAATTGCCAATATTTATTAAATTTTGTTTACCAGCGATGTTTGGCTGTTTGTTATTAATGTCTGCTTTTCATTGGAATCATGTTTTATAACACTTGATTTCGATGACAAAAAGAGAGAGAATGTATTGTATTTTATTGTCGTATTCGCTGGTTGAATAGCAGATTGTTGACTGCCAAACTTAAATTGGTAATAAAATTCCAATTGTCTAGAAATCGTTGAAAAATATCACTCAGTTTTTTTTTTTTCCATTCATTACATTGCATTTGATCTCACTGATTTCTTTTATTGAAAAGTTTTCTTTCATTTTGATACGATTTATTTTATTTGTCATCCTTTTCGCAACTTGCTCTGGAGACCTGTATTTAGCTCATCGAAAAAAAAATATCGTAGAGCTCTATTTGATCACATACATTAGATAAACATCATTATGGTCATCAATCATGGCCAAACCATTTAAGGTATGACATCTTCCTAGATCGTCATTATCATCGGCATCAGCAGCAGCAACAACAGCATCAACAGCATCTCATCAACAGTCATTGGTATGAATGGCATCACATCACCATTCAATGAGCGATCGCTCTCGCTCGCATCAGCGTGATCTTTTCTTCATCATCAAGATGATCTTTTTGCCAAGTTGAAACGATTTTGAACATAGTTTTTTCTCTATATTGAAACCGCAAAAAGCCAAGTGTATGTGTGTGGTGTGGCTGCTGTTTAGTTTGTATTTCATTTTTTGCATGTTCATGCATGCTCGCCATTGTTTAAGCAAGTGCAAAAATGCAATTAGTTGTGCTTTATTTGCAACATTTAGTTTGTGGCTCATTGATTGCATGAAAAAAAAAAATACTACAACAGAAAAAAAATTTTTCTCGTCTAGCCTTAACTTTGGGCTTATTTTAATATGGTGCGCTTTACATTTTACACTGAGAGAAAATTTCTCTTAACTAGAATTTTAATCAAATAACATTTTTCTTATAACTAAGTCTAGACTAGGCTAGTATATAGTCTAGTCTATAGTCTAGACTATAGTCTAGTCTATAGTCTAGTCTATAGTCTAGTCTATAGTCTAGTCTATAGTCTAGTCTATAGTCTAGTCTATAGTTTAGTCTATAGTCTAGTCCTATAGTGTAGTCTATAGTCTAGTCTATAGTCTAGTCTATAGTCTAGTCTATAGGCTAGTCTATAGTCTAGTCTAGTCTAGTCTATAGTCTAGTCTATAGTCTAGTCTATAGTCTAGTCTATAGTCTAGTCTATAGTCTAGTCTATAGTCTAGTCTATAGTCTAGTCTATAGTCTAGTCTATAGTCTAGTCTATAGTCTAGTTATAGTCTAGTCTATAGTCTAGTCTATAGTCTAGTCTATAGTCTAGTCTATAGTCTAGTCTATAGTCTAGTCTATAGTCTAGTCTATAGTCTAGTCTAGTCTAGTCTAGTCTAGTCGATAGTCCAGTCTATGTCTAGGTCTATAGTCTAGTAGACTATAGTCTAGTCTATAGTCTAGTACTATAGTCTAGTCTTTAGTCTAGTCTATAGTCTAGTCTATAGTCTAGTCTATAGTCTAGTCTATAGTCTAGTCTATATGCTTCTAGTTCTATAGTCTAGTCTATAGTCTAGTCTATAGTCAGTCTATAGTCTAGTCTATAGTCTAGTCTATAGTTAGTCTATAGTCTCGTCTATAGTCTAGTCTAGCAGTCTAGTCTATAGTCTCAGTCTATAGTCTAGTCTATAGTCCTAGTCTATAGTCTAGTCTATAGTCTAGTCTTATAGTCTATAGTCTAGTCTATAGTCCAGTCTATATCTAGTCTATAGTCTAGTCCTATAGTCTAGTCTATAGTCTAGTCTATAGTCCTAGTCTATAGTCTAGTCTATAGTCTAGTCTATAGTCAGTCTATAGTCTAGTCTATAGTCTAGTCTATAGTCTAGTCTATAGTCTAGTCTATAGTCTAGTCTATAGTCTAGTCTATAGTCTAGTCCTATAGTCTAGTCTATAGTCTAGTCTATAGTCTAGTCTATAGTCTAGTCTATAGTCTAGTCTATAGTCTAGTCTATAGTCTAGTCTATAGTCTAGTCTATAGTCTAGTCTATAGTCTAGTCTATAGTCTAGTCTATAGTCTAGTCTATAGTCTAGTCTATAGTCTAGTCTATAGTCTAGTCTATAGTCTAGTCTATAGTCTAGTCTATAGTCTAGTCCTATAGTCTAGTCTATAGTCTAGTCTATAGTCTAGTCTATAGGTCTAGTCTATAGTCCTAGTCTATAGTCTAGTCTATAGTCTAGTCTATAGTCTAGTCCTATAGTCTAGTCTATAGTCCTAGTCTATAGTCTAGTCTATAGTCTAGTCTAGTAGTCTAGTACTATAGTCTAGTCCTATAGTCTAGTCTATAGTCCTAGCTATAGTCTAGTTCTATAGTAGTCTAGTCTATAGTCTAGTCTATAGTAAATAGTCTAGAGTCCTAGTCTATAGAGTCGAGTCTATAGTCTAGTCTAATAGTCCTAGTCTATAGTCTAGTCTATAGTCTAGTCCTATAGTCTAGTCTATAGTCGATGCTATAGTCTAGTCTATAGTCTAGTCCTATAGTCTAGTCTATAGTCCTAGTCTATAGTCCTAGTCTATAGTCTAGTCTATAGTCCTAGTCTATAGTTCTAGTCTATAGTCTAGTCTATAGTCTATGTCTATAGTCTTAGTCTATATCTAGTCTATAGTCTAGTCTATAGTCTAGTCTATAGTCTAGTCTATAGTCTAGTCTATAGTCTAGTCTATAGTCCTAGTCTTAAGTCTAGTCTATAGTCTAGTCTATGTCTAGTCTAGTTAGTCGAGTCTATAGTCTAGTCTATAGTCGAGTCTATAGTCTAGTCTATAGTCTTAGTCTATAGTCCTAGTCTATATCTAGTCTAGTCTAGTTAGTCCTAGTCTATAGTCCTAGTTATAGCCTAGTCTATAGTCTAGTCTATAGTCTAGTCTATAGTCTAGTCTATAGTCTAGTCTATAGTCTAGTCTATAGTCTAGTCTATAGTCTAGTCTATAGTCTAGTCTATAGTCTAGTCTATAGTCTAGTCTATAGTCTAGTCTATAGTCTAGTCTATAGTCTAGTCTATAGTCTAGTCTATAGTCTAGTCTATAGTCTAGTCTATAGTCTAGTCTATAGTCTAGTCTATAGTCTAGTCTATAGTCTAGTCTATAGTCTAGTCTATAGTCTAGTATAGTCTAGTCTATAGTCTAGTCTATAGTCTAGTCTATAGTCTAGTCTAGTCTAGTCTATAGTCTAGTCTATAGTCTAGTCTATAGTCTAGTCTATAGTCTAGTCTATAGTCTAGTCTAGTCTATAGTCTAGTCTATAGTCTAGTCTATAGTCTAGTCTATAGTCTAGTCTATAGTCTAGTCTATAGTCTAGTCTATAGTCTAGTCTATAGTCTAGTCTATAGTCTAGTCTATAGTCTAGTCTATAGTCTAGTCTATAGTCTAGTCTATAGTCTAGTCTATAGTCTAGTCTATAGTCTAGTCTATAGTCTAGTCTATAGTCTAGTCTATAGTCTAGTCTATAGTCTAGTCTATAGTCTAGTCTATAGTCTAGTCTAGTCTAGTCTATAGTCTAGTCTATAGTCTAGTCTATAGTCTAGTCTATAGTCTAGTCTATAGTCTAGTCATAGTCTAGTCTCTAGTCAGTCTATAGTCTAGTCTATAGTCTAGTCTATAGCCTAGTCTATAGTATAGTCTATAGTCTGGTCTATAGCCTAGTCTATAGTCTAGACTACAGTCTAGTCTATAGTCTAGTCTATAGTCTAGTCTATAGTCTAGACTACAGTCTAGTCTATAGTCTAGTCTATAGTCTAGTCTATAGTCTAGTCTATAGTCTAGTCTATAGTCTAGTCTATAGTCTAGTCTATAGTCTAGTCTATAGTCTAGTCTATAGTCTAGTCTATAGTCTAGTCTATAGTCTAGTCTATAGTCTAGTCTATAGTCTAGTCTATAGTCTAGTCTATAGTCTAGTCTATAGTCTAGTCTATAGTCTAGTCTATAGTCTAGTCTATAGTCTAGTCTATAGTCTAGTCTATAGTCTAGTCTATAGTCTAGTCTATAGTCTAGTCTATAGTCTAGTCTATAGTCTAGTCTATAGTCTAGTCTATAGTCTAGTCTATAGTCTAGTCTATAGTCTAGTCTATAGTCTAGTCTACAGTCTAGTCTATAGTCTAGTCTATAGTCTAGTCTATAGTCTAGTCTATAGTCTAGTCTATAGTCTAGTCTATAGTCTAGTCTATAGTCTAGTCTATAGTCTAGTCTATAGTCTAGTCTATAGTCTAGTCTATAGTCTAGTCTATAGTCTAGTCTATAGTCTAGTCTATAGTCTAGTCTATAGTCTAGTCTATAGTCTAGTCTACAGTCTAGTCTATAGTCTAGTGTATAGTCTAGTCTATAGTCTAGTCTATAGTCTAGTCTATAGTCTAGTCTATAGTCTAGTCTATAGTCTAGTCTATAGTCTAGTCTATAGTCCAGTCTATAGTCTAGTCTATAGTCTAGGCTATAGTCTAGTCTATAGTCTAGTCTAGCGTCTAGTCTAGCATCTAGTCTATAGTCTAGTCTATAGTCTAGTCTATAGTCTAGTCTATAGTATAGTCTATAGTCTAGTCTATAGTCTAGTCTATAGTCTAGTCTATAGTCTAGTCTATAGTCTAGTCTATAGTCTAGTCTATAGTCTAGTCTATAGTCTAGTCTATAGCCTAGTCTATAATTAAAACGGAAAAGGTATGATACAATTGACCAACATTCCTTAAATGGTCAATGTGTCTGAAGGTGACATGTTGTTATGGTTTCAAATTCGTCTAGATGATAAATGTTTTTTTTCTCTCATATCTTTTCACTGCAACAGAGTTAGTGGAAGGCTAGTACTGTAGAAGAGGGTTTAGTATTGTCTATAGAAGAATTGGAAAAGGATTTGCTATTCACAAATGGGAAACTCTTGTAATCTCTTGCGCCCAAGAAATGCTCAATGAAGGAACATTTAGAAACTTTTCCTCTTTAACTAAACTTTTGGTACTAAAATTTTTCGAAACTTAGTTAAATATTTGGTGAATATGATGGGGAACCTGACTACTTTCAAAACTTAAACAAAGTCTATAGTCTAGTCTATAGTCTAGTCTATAGTCTAGTCTATAGTCTAGTCTATAGTCTAGTCTATAGTCTAGTCTATAGTCTAGTCTATAGTCTAGTCTATAGTCTAGTCTATAGTCTAGTCTATAGTCTAGTCTATAGTCTAGTCTAGTAGTCTAGTCTATAGTCTGTCTAGTCTATAGTCTATAGTAGTCTATAGTCTAGTCTATAGTCTAGTCTATAGTCTAGTCTATAGTCTAGTCTATAGTCTATCTATAGTCTAGTCTATAGTCTAGTCTATAGTCTAGTCTATAGTCTAGTCTATAGTCTAGTCTATAGTCTAGTCTATAGTCTAGTCTATAGTCTAGTCTATAGTCTAGTCTATAGTCTAGTCTATAGTAGTCTATAGTCTAGTCTATAGTCTAGTCTATAGTCTAGTCTATAGTCTAGTCTATAGTCTAGTCTATAGTCTAGTCTATAGTCTAGTCTATAGTCTAGTCTATAGTCTAGTCTATAGTCTAGTCTATAGTCTAGTCTATAGTCTAGTCTATAGTCTAGTCTATAGTCTAGTCTATAGTCTAGTCTATAGTCCAGTCTATAGTCTAGTCTATAGTCTAGTCTATAGTCTAGTCTATAGTCTAGTCTATAGTCTAGACTATAGACTAGTCTATAGTCTGGTCTATAGTCTAGTCTGTAGTCTAGTCTATAGTCTAGTCTATAGTCTAGTCTATAGTCTAGTCTATAGTCTAGTCTATAGTCTAGTCTATAGTCTAGTCTATAGTCTAGTCTATAGTCTAGTCTATAGTCTAGTCTATAGTCTAGTCTATAGTCTAGTCTATAGTCTAGTCTATAGTCTAGTCTATAGTCTAGTCTATGGTCTAGTCCATAGTCTAGTCTAGTCTATAGTCTAGTCTATAGTCTAGTCTATAGTCTAGTCTAGTCTATAGTCTAGTCTATAGTCTAGTCTATAGTCTAGTCTATAGTCTAGTCTATAGTCTAGTCTATAGTCTAGTCTATAGTCTAGTCTATAGTCTAGTCTATAGTCTAGTCTATAGTCTAGTCTATAGTCTAGTCTATAGTCTAGTCTATAGCCTAGTCTATAGTCTGGTCTATAGCCTAGTCTATAGTCTAGACTACAGTCTAGTCTATAGTCTAGTCTATAGTCTAGTCTATAGTCTAGTCTATAGTCTAGTCTATAGTCTAGTCTATAGTCTAGTCTATAGTCTAGCCTATAGTCTAGTCTATAGTCTAGTCTAGTCTAGTCTATAGTCTAGTCTATAGTCTAGTCTATAGTCTAGTCTATAGTCTAGTCTATAGTCTAGTCTATAGTCTAGTCTATAGTCTAGTCTATAGTCTAGTCTAAGTCTAGTCTATAGTCTAGTCTATAGTCTAGTCTATAGTCTAGTCTATAGTCTAGTCTATAGTCTAGTCTATAGTCTAGTCTATAGTCTAGCCTACAGTCTAGTCTATAGTCTAGGTTATAGTCTAGTCTATAGTCTAGTCTATAGTCTAGTCTATAGTCTAATCTATAGTCTAGTCTATAGTCTAGTCTATAGTCTAGTCTATAGTCTAGTCTATAGTCTAGTCTATAGTCTAGTCTATAGTCTAGCCTACAGTCTAGTCTATAGTCTAGTCTATAGTCTAGTCTATAGTCTAGTCTATAGTCTAGTCTATAGTCTAGTCTATAGTCTAGTCTATAGTCTAGTCTATAGTCTAGTCTATAGTCTAGTCTATAGTCTAGTCTATAGTCTAGTCTATAGTCTAGTCTATAGTCTAGTCTATAGTCTAGTCTATAGTCTAGTCTATAGTCTAGTCCATAGTCTAGTCTATAGTCTAGTGTATAGTATGAGCTAACAAATATTTAAACAAAAGCCTCTGATCAAAAAAGATACAAAGGTTTGATTGGACCAACAAGTAATAAAAGGGAACATTTTTTAAAAGGCTAAGTAGCAACAGAGAATTTAAAAGCAATTTGTTTTTAAATTTAAATATCAAAACTATGCATTACAACGATTAAAATAATAATAAAACAAAATTAAATTCACTCACCTTTAATTCGTGGTCGACATAAATATGTTTTTCTAATTGCTTTGCAAAAACAATAATTTCTTTCTTCATAATTTTCCCGCGTTTTTATTTAACTTGCTTTTTTATCAACCTGATTGCCCTTTTTTATTTACATTTTACTTTTTTCTACTTCTTTTCTTTCCACAACAACAAATGCCACTACACCACTGCTATGTTCACCCCACACCCCTCTTTACTAACTATGAGAATTACACTTAGATTGATACAACACATTACTTCTTTTTGTCATCACACACACCTTCCCACCCTACTCAACACAAGCACACGCATTGTTTTGTTGTTGCTACTTATACGAATGGCCCAACAAAGGCAAAAACAACGCCACGGAAAAAATTGCATTGACTTTTTTCGCAAATTTCAAACCCTTTTTACACTTTAAATTTAACACTTTTCTTTAATATTTTTTAAAAAACTATTAACTAATATTTAATTAACAATTCAATGCAATAATATATTAATATAAACGATTAATTAACACCCGACACTTATTTTAATAAGACAATTACTTAAAATACAACCGAACACATTAGAAATTTATAGAAAACTAAAGAAGAATGCAAATAAGTAAAAGGAAGAGCAAAAGTCATTGATGTTGTTGTTATTGTTATTGGTGGATTTTGGGAGTAGAGGAACAAGAGTGATTGATTGTTGTTGCTATTAGAGGAAGGAATGAAAGTGTTGTTTTTGTTATAAGCTTAATGTTATGATTAAAGAAAAACAAAACAATAACAAAGATGCAATCAGTGATGGGTGAAAATGTAAATAGTGCATTTTAATAGAATAGTAAGGAGATTAGAAATCAAAGGATTAATTAAATATTTGTTTATTTAAAATACATAAGAAAATTTTATTATTTTTGCCTCTATATTTATTATTGCTATCTAGACTAGACTATAGACTAGACTATAGACTAGACTATAGACTAGACTATAGACTAGACTATAGACTAGACTATAGACTAGACTATAGACTAGACTATAGACTAGACTATAGACTAGACTATAGACTAGACTATAGACTAGACTATAGACTAGACTATAGACTAGACTATAGACTAGACTATAGACTAGACTATAGACTAGACTATAGACTAGACTATAGACTAGACTATAGAGACTATAGACTAGACTATAGACTAGACTATAGACTAGACTATAGACTAGACTATAGACTAGACTATAGACTAGACTATAGACTAGACTATAGACTAGACTATAGACTAGACTATAGACTAGACTATAGACTAGACTATAGACTAGACTATAGACTAGACTATAGACTAGACTATAGACTAGACTATAGACTAGACTATAGACTAGACTATAGACTAGACTATAGACTAGACTATAGACTAGACTATAGACTAGACTATAGACTAGACTATAGACTAGACTATAGACTAGACTATAGACTAGACTAGACTAGACTATAGACTAGACTATAGACTAGACTATAGACTAGACTATAGACTAGACTATAGACTAGACTATAGACTAGACTATAGACTAGACTATAGACTAGACTATAGACTAGACTATAGACTAGACTATAGACTAGACTATAGACTAGACTATAGACTAGACTATAGACTAGACTATAGACTAGACTATAGACTAGACTATAGACTAGACTATAATAGACTATAGACTAGACTATAGACTAGACTATAGACTAGACTATAGACTAGACTATAGACTAGACTATAGACTAGACTATAGACTAGACTATAGACTAGACTATAGACTAGACTATAGACTAGACTATAGACTAGACTATAGACTAGACTATAGACTAGCTATAGACTAGACTATAGACTAGACTATAGACTAGACTATAGACTAGACTATAGACTAGACTATAGACTAGACTATAGACTAGACTATAGACTAGACTATAGACTAGACTATAGACTAGACTATAGACTAGACTATAGACTAGACTATAGACTAGACTATAGACTAGACTATAGACTAGACTGTAGACTAGACTATAGACTAGACTGTAGACTAGACTATAGAATAGACTATAGATTAGGCTATAGACTAGACTATAGATTAGAATATATACTAGACTATAGACTAGACTATAGACTAGACTATATACTAGACTATAGACTAGACTATAGACTAGACTATAGTCTAGACTATAGACTAGACTATAGACTAGACTATAGACTAGACTATAGACTAGACTATAGACTAGACTATAGACTAGACTATAGACTAGACTATAGACTAGACTATAGACTAGACTATAGACTAGACTATAGACTAGACTATAGACTAGACTATAGACTAGACTATAGACTAGACTATAGACTAGACTATAGACTATAGACTAGACTATAGACTAGTACTATAGACTAGACTATAGACTAGACTAGAGACTAGACTATAGACTAGACTATAGACTAGACTATAGACTAGACTATAGACTAGACTATAGACTAGACTATAGACTAGACTATAGACTAGACTATAGACTAGACTATAGACTAGACTATAGACTAGACTATAGACTAGACTATAGACTAGACTATAGACTAGACTATAGACTAGACTATAGACTAGACTATAGACTAGACTATAGACTGGTCTATAGTCAAGTCAAGTATGGAGTATAGTCTATTTTTGATAAATATGTCCTGCAAATAAAAAATTTTTTTAAAAATTTATTTTTATAAATTCTCTATAAAAATGTTCTCTTAACGACAATTTACACAAAAACAAAATTCTCAATAGATAGCAAGAATAAATTAAATTTCTTTTTTATTTTAAATAAACAAATCTTTAATTAATCCATTAAGTTTGTAATTCTCCTTGCCATTATATGAAAATGTACAATTTACATTTCTCCCATCACTGATTGCATCTTTGTTATTGTTTTTTTTTTCCTTAATCATAACATTAAGCTAATAACAAAAACAACACTTTCCTTACTTCCTCTAATAGCAACAACAATCAATCACTCTTGTTCCTCTACTCCCAAAATCCACCAATAACAATAACAACAACATCAATGACTTTTGCTCTTCCTTTTACTTATTTGCATTCTTCTTTAGTTTTCTACAAATTTCTAAAGTGTTCGGTTGTCTTTTAAGTAATTGTCGTATTAAAATAAGTGTCGGTCATTAATTAATCGTTTATATTAATATATTATTGCATTAAATTGTTATTTAAATATTAGTTAATAGTTTTTTATAAAAATATCTAAGAAAAGTGTTAAATTTAAAGTGTAGAAAGGGTTTGAAATTTGCGAAAAAAAAAGTTAATGCAATTTTTTCCGTGGCGTGCCGGTCGTTTGTTTTTGCTTTTGTTGTGCCATTCGTTTAAGTAGCAACAACAAAACAATGTGTTCTTTTGTTGAGTAGGGAGGGAAGGTGTGATTTAGGAAAAGAAGTAATGTGTATTAATCTACAAGCAAATCTTTTAGTTTGAAAAGAGGGGTGTGGGGTAAATATAACAGTGGTGTGTATTAGTATTTGTTGTTATGAAGTAGCAACGAAGTATTGTGTTTGTTTTTGTAATGCAAGGCAAATAAAGGAAAAAGTAAAATGTAAATAAAAAGGGCAATTGTGTTAATGTTACTAAAAACGCGGGAAAAATATGAAGAAAGAAATTTTTGTTTTCGCAAAGCAGTTAGTAAAATAAGGAAATATGAAAAAGGTGAGTGGGTTTAAATTATTTTTTATTAATTTTATCGCCATAGTGAATAGTTTTGATATTTATAAACAAACTGCTTTTAAATTCTCTGTTGTCTTTTAAAGTATAAAATGATCCCTTTTATTACTGTTCATCCAATCAAATCTTTGTATGTTTTAGATCAAATGCTTAGCTTTAATATTTGTTAGTTCAATTTAAAACTAAAATTGCTTAGTATATTTTTGGTTAGATCTAACCTACTGGGGTTAATTATGAAAAAATTTTAATATTTTTCATTCATTTTAAAAAAGTACCAAATCTACTACTATTTTAAAGCAACGCAAAATTGCTTAATTCGTGTATTTTTGGTTACATCTAACGTAATGTGATTAATTGTTAGAAATTTTTCTAAATTTTCACTACTTTTGAAAAAGTACTAAATCTACTACTATTTTTAAGTAACGCCAAATTGCTTAATTCGCATATTTTTGGTTACACCTAACCGATTGTGGTTAGTTGGGAGACATTTTTCATAATTTTCATTAATTTTAAAAAAGTACCAAATCTAATACTATTTTCAAATAACGCCGAATTATGTACTAAATTCGTGTATTTTTGGTTAGATTAGACTACTGGGCTTAGTTGTGAAAGTTTTTTTTTTTAATTTTGAAAAAGTGCCAAATCTACTACTATTTTAAAGCAACACAAAATTGCTTAATTCGTGTATTTTTGGTTACACCTAATCTAATGTGTAGATTGTAAGGAATTATTCAAAATTTTCACTACTTTTGAAAAAGTACTAAATCTACTACTATTTTTAAGTAACGCCAAATTGCTTAATTTAGATCTAACTTACTGCGGCTAATTAATAATATTTATATAAAAATTTTCATTACTTTTGAAAAAGTAGCAAATCTACTACTATTTTAAAATAACGCCAAATTGCTAAATTCGTGTATTTTTGGTTAGATTAGACTACTGGGCTTAGTTGTGAAAGTTTTTTTTTATAATTTTGATTAATTTTGAAAAAGTAGCAATTCTACTACTATTTTAAAGCAACGCAAAATTGCTTAATTCGTGTATTTTTGGTTACATTTAACGTAATGTGATTAATTGTTAGAAATTTTTCTAAATTTTCACTACTTTTGAAAAAGTACTAAATCTACTACTATTTTTAAGTAACGCCAAATTGCTTAATTCGCATATTTTTGGTTACACCTAACCGATTGTGGTTAGTTGGGAGACATTTTTCATAATTTTCATTAATTTTAAAAAAGTACCAAATCTACTACTATTTTCAAATAACGCCAAATTACTAAATTCGTGTATTTTTGGTTAGATTAGACTACTGGGCTTAGTTGTGAAAGTGTTTTTTTAATTTTAATTAATTTTGAAAAAGTACCAAATCTACTACTATTTTAAGGAGCGCACAACAGGCCCGATAGTGGCCTAGGTGTATTTCTTCGGATTTGATGTAGTATACATCCTCCTATCGACCTACCTACCTACCTACTACTATTTTAAAGCAACACAAAATTGCTTAATTCGTGTATTTTTGGTTACACCTAACCTAATGTGTAGATTGTGAGGAATTATTCAAAATACTACTATTTTTAAGTAACGTCAAATTGCTTAATTTAGATCTAACTTACTGCGGCTAATTAATAATATTTATATAAAAATTTTCATTACTTTTGAAAAAGTAGCAAATCTACTACTATTTTAAAATAACGCCAAATTGCTAAATTCGTGTATTTTTGGTTAGATTAGACTACTGGGCTTAGTTGTGAATGTTTTTTTTTTCATAATTTTGATTAATTTTGAAAAAGTAGCAAATCTACTACTATTTTAAAACAAGGCAAAATTGCTTAATTCTTGTATTTTTGGTTACATCAAACGTAATGTGATTAAAATGTGAAAAATTTTTCATAATTTTCATTACTTTTAAAAATGTACCAAATCTACTACTATTTTAAAGTAACGCCAAATTACTTAATTCGTAAATTTTTGGTTACACCTAACCGATTGTGGTTAGTTCTGAGAAATTTTTCACAATTTTCATTAATTTTTAAAAAAGTACCACATCTACTACTATTTTAAAATAACGCCAAATTGCTTAATTCGTGTATTTTTGGTTAGATTAGACTTCTGGGCTTAGTTGTGAAAGTTTTTTCATAATTTTCATTAATTTTTAAAAAAGTACCAAATCTACTACTTTTTTAAAGCAACACAAAATTGATTAATTCTTGTATTTTTAGTTAGACCTAACTTAATATGATTAATTGTAAGAAATTTTTCGGAATTTTCACTACTTTTGAAAAAGTACGAAATCTACTACTATTTTTAAGTAATGCTAAATTGCTTAGTTCGTGTATTTTTAATTACATCTACCATAATGTGATTAAGATGTGACAACTTTTTCATAATTTTCATTGATTTTTAAAAAGTATTAAATCTACTACAATTTTAAAGAAGCGAAAAAATGCTTAATTCGTCTATTTTTGGTTAGATTCAACCAACTGCGGTTAATTATGTGAAAATTGTAATCTATTTCATTAATTTAAAAAAAATCAAATCTACTACTATTGTAAGGAATCGTGAAAATATATAAAAGTCCTATTTATTCTCTAATTTTTCTACGTGTACTTTACCACAAAGGTTTCTTATATTTTCTGCTTATTAAGACGATAAGCAACACTTTTGCTGTGTGTCGCTGCTAAGTGCTGATGATGTTTAATTTTTTTTATTTGGTCAATGTTTAGACTCTTTTTTACAATAAAACAACTCCTTTCAGCGCGTTTGTTAAGTTAAGACTATATTTGGTGAAACTCGAAAAAAAACACTCTAATTAAACTGTTTATATACAAATGCAGCAGACAATTCGTCTGTGGTCATGTCATGGTGAGTGTTTTATTGCCAGTTGTCAGGAGTTGCTGTTGCACCAAAGTGTCTTCATACCATACAAATCAAGTTTGTTTTAACCAAATTTAGACCTTTAATTGGTAAGGTAGTGTTTTGTAACAGTAATTTTTCTTTTAGTTATAAAAAAAAAACATTTTAATTTATGAACTTCAGGCTTTTAGAAACAACTGCTCATTAGCCAAGCGGCCAACTTTGGTATTAATCTGTAAAAGGTTGTTGTTTTTACTAAATTCTAAACATAGTATCGTAGTAGAGACACATTATGCACAATAAATCGAATTTTGGGTTTAGCGAAGACAACACCCATACAATTATGGAATCTGTTGGTAAAACGAATTTTTAATTATCTCACAGTGTGGAACTACAATCCACAAAAACCTGAATATTCGGGTGGTCCTTATTATACCACCGCATATTCGTGAGATAAAAAATGAGTTTTCAAATTATCTTAGGTTCTTGTATTTGATAAGTTTTATATTAGACACAGTATTGCCAGAAAAATTTGACTCATGTCCCTAAATTTAGGCTGGATATGCCTTGCTGGATATGGAAAACTCATAATTTTTTAATTGAAATGCCCATAGTTTTCCCCAACAAAAAACAAACTGCGTCATGTGGTAGTCAGTGTAAAATTAAAGCAAAAAAAGTGTCTTTGAAAAGCCTACATTTAATTTGTTAATGAAACATAGATGGCGCAATATAACATAATAAGCAATATTATGCTTTTTTACTGCGTTCAACACACAAACAAACAACACAGACTAGACTATTGACTGGACTATGGACTAGACTATAGACTACACTATAGACTAGACTACAGACTAGACTATAGTCTAGATTAAACTACTATAGACTAGACTATAGACTAGACTATAGACTAGACTATAGACTAGACTATAGACTAGACTATAGACTAGACTATAGACTAGACTATAGACTAGACTATAGACTAGACTATAGACTAGACTATAGACTAGACTATAGACTAGACTATAGACTAGACTATAGACTAGACTATAGACTAGACTATATCTAGACTATAGACTAGACTATAGACTAGACTATAGACTAGACTATAGACTAGACTATAGACTAGACTATAGACTAGACTATAGACTAGACTATAGACTAGACTATAGACTAGACTATAGACTAGACTATAGACTAGACTATAGACTAGACTATAGACTAGACTATAGACTAGACTATAGACTAGACTATAGACTAGACTATAGTCTAGACTATAGTCTAGACTATAGACTAGACTAGACTAGACTATAGACTAGACTATACACTAGACTATAGACTAGACTATAGACTAGACTATAGACTAGACTATAGACTAGACTATAGACTAGACTATAGACTAGACTATAGACTAGACTATACACTAGACTATAGACTAGACTATAGACTAGACTATAGACTAGACTATAGACTAGACTATAGACTAGACTATACACTAGACTATAGACTAGACTATAGACTAGACTATACACTAGACTATAGACTAGACTATACACTAGACTATAGACTAGACTATAGACTAGACTATAGACTAGACTATAGACTAGACTATAGACTAGACTATAGACTAGACTATAGACTAGACTATAGACTAGACTATAGACTAGACTATGGACTAGACTATAGACTAGACTATAGACTAGACTATAGACTAGACTATAGACTGGACTATAGACTAGACTATAGACTAGACTATAGACTAGACTATAGACTAGACTATAGACTAGACTATGGACTAGACTATAGACTAGACTATAGACTAGACTATAGACTAGACTATAGACTATAGACTAGACTATAGACTAGACTATAGACTAGACTATAGACTAGACTATAGACTAGACTATAGACTAGACTATAGACTAGACTATAGACTAGACTATAGACTAGACTATAGACTAGACTATAGACTAGACTATAGACTAGACTATAGACTAGACTATAGACTAGACTATAGACTAGACTATAGACTAGACTATAGACTAGACTATAGACTAGACTATAGACTAGACTATAGACTAGACTATAGACTAGACTATAGACTAGACTATAGACTAGACTATAGACTAGACTATAGACTAGACTATAGACTAGACTATAGACTAGACTATAGACTAGACTATAGACTAGACTATAGACTAGACTATAGACTAGACTATAGACTAGACTATAGACTAGACTATAGACTAGACTATAGACTAGACTATAGACTAGACTATAGACTAGACTATAGACTAGACTATAGACTAGACTATAGACTAGACTATAGACTAGACTATAGACTAGACTATAGACTAGACTATAGACTAGACTATAGACTAGACTATAGACTAGACTATAGACTAGACTATAGACTAGACTATAGACTAGACTATAGACTAGACTATAGACTAGACTATAGACTAGACTATAGACTAGACTATAGACTAGACTATAGACTAGACTATAGACTAGACTATAGACTAGACTATAGACTAGACTATAGACTAGACTATAGACTAGACTATAGACTAGACTATAGACTAGACTATAGACTAGACTATAGACTAGACTATAGACTAGACTATAGACTAGACTATAGACTAGACTATAGACTAGACTATAGACTAGACTATAGACTAGACTATAGACTAGACTATAGACTAGACTATAGACTAGACTATAGACTAGACTATAGACTAGACTATAGACTAGACTATAGACTAGACTATAGACTAGACTATAGACTAGACTATAGACTAGACTATAGACTAGACTATAGACTAGACTATAGACTAGACTATAGACTAGACTATAGACTAGACTATAGACTAGACTATAGACTAGACTAGACTAGACTATAGACTAGACTATAGACTAGACTATAGACTAGACTGTAGACTAGACTATAGACTAGACTATAGACTAGACTATAGACTGGACTATAGACTAGACTATAGACTGGACTATAGACTAGACTCTAGACTAGACTATAGACTAGACTATAGACTAGACTATAGACTAGACTATAGACTAGACTATAGACTAGACTATAGACTAAACTATAGACTAGACTATAGACTAGACTATAGACTAGACTATAGACTAGACTATAGACTAGACTATAGACTAGACTATAGACTAGACTATAGACTAGACTATAGACTAGACTATAGACTAGACTATAGACTAGACTATAGACTAGACTATAGACTAGACTATAGACTAGACTATAGACTAGACTGTAGACTAGACTATAGACTAGACTATAGACTAGACTATAGACTAGACTATAGACTAGACTATAGACTAGACTATAGACTAGACTATAGACTAGACTATAGACTAGACTATAGACTAGACTATAGACTAGACTATAGACTAGACTATAGACTAGACTATAGACTAGACTATAGACTAGACTATAGACTAGACTATAGACTAGACTATAGACTAGACTATAGACTAGACTATAGACTAGACTATAGACTAGACTATAGACTAGACTATAGACTAGACTATAGACTAGACTATAGACTAGACTATAGACTAGACTATAGACTAGACTATAGACTATACTATAGACTAGACTATACTAGACTATAGACTAGACTATAGACTAGACTATAGACTAGACTATAGACTAGACTATAGACTAGACTATAGACTAGACTATAGACTAGACTATAGACTAGACTATAGACTAGACTATAGACTAGACTATAGACTAGACTATAGACTAGACTATAGACTAGACTATAGACTAGACTATAGACTAGACTATAGACTAGACTATAGACTAGACTATAGACTAGACTATAGACTAGACTATAGACTAGACTATAGACTAGACTATAGACTAGACTATAGACTAGACTATAGACTAGACTATAGACTAGACTATAGACTAGACTATAGACTAGACTATAGACTAGACTATAGACTAGACTATAGACTAGACTATAGACTAGACTATAGACTATATACTAGACTATAGACTAGACTATAGACTAGACTATAGACTAGACTATAGACTAGACTATAGACTAGAATATAGACTAGACTATAGACTAGACTATAGACTAGACTATAGACTAGACTATAGACTAGACTATAGACTAGACTATAGACTAGACTATAGACTAGACTATAGACTAGACTATAGACTAGACTATAGACTAGACTATAGACTAGCCTATAGACTAGACTATGGACTAGACTATAGACTAGCCTATAGACTAGACTATAGACTAGACTATATACTAGACTATAGACTAGACTATAGACTAGACTATAGACTAGACTATAGACTAGACTATAGACTAGACTATAGACTAGACTATAGACTAGATATATACAATATATAACTATACAAATGTTAGTTTTGATGGAAAAATCGTTAATTTATCAACATTGTCAATAAATCCGAAAATAGATTTTAGTTATGTCTACCTGGCAACTCTTGTTGATAAAATAACAACACTTTTGCACTCTTATAAGAATAGCAAGACAGAAAGGTAAATCAGAAACAAAACAAGAAAATGGTAAATATAAACAAAACAGTGATGAGCAAAACCAAAAAAAAAAAACAAAGGGAATTTTTTATTAAAAAATATATAATTATTAATTTTTTTTCTATTTTTTTGTAAATTTTATAAACATTTTGTTTATTTTTGTATTAAATTACTTTTTTATGTTTTTTTGCTTTAAATTGGTACTTTTTTCTTCCTATTTTTGCGGAGTTTTGTTATTTTTCTCTCATTTTTGCCATTTTCCTTTATGGTTTTATTCGCTCTCTCTCTCGTTGGGACTCATTGAGTGGATTTTTTTCTTCATCAGAGAAATTTCCATTCATTCGAGTTGAAACCGTGAACGAGAACGCAACGTCCCGACGGAAAATTCGTTTAGATAAAATAAAAATCGTGTATTCGTGTGTGTGTGCGTATGTATGTAGAAAAACGACAAATATAATAGCAACAACAATAGTATTATTGTTGTTGTTTTGTCTGCTGCGTGCGTGCGTTCGTTTGGTTGTTTATATGTATGCGTGTCTGTACTGTAAGTGTGCGGTGTATTTTATTTGTTGTTGTTGTGTGAATAAAAGAAATTTCTGTTTTTGTTGTATTTTCCCCAAAATCTAAAGGGAAACAAGAAAGTAAATAAAAAAGAGAATTTGTGTGTATGTTGTTTTTTGGTCGGTCTGTAAAACAAGTGCAAAAGATAAATTAATAATAATAAAAGAATGTTGAAAAAGCAACAATAATAATAAAAGAAAATTGTGTGGATATAATAACAACAACAACAAAAAAAGCAAAGCTTTAATACTTTTAAATGAGTGTGTAAAGAAGGTGTGTTTAGAAAAAAGAAAAAAGATTTAAAACAAAATAACAAAACAGAATTAAAGAAAAAAGAATTTGACAAAAGGAATTTTTTAAAAAAATTTTATGAAAAATGAAAAGTATTTGTTAAAAAATGTTAAAAATTTTAAGTTTCCCTTTGGTTTTAATGAAAGTCTATTGTGTTGTAGTTGTTTTTGGCATTTCGCTTTTTCCAGCAACAACAAACATCAGTGTGTATCGTTTTTGTTGTTAAAATATAACAAGTGAACGTGCGTGCGCCGTATAGCTAACGTTAACGTAACGTTTGGCTCTTGTTGTTGTTGTTGTTGTTGTGTTTTTTTGCCGTTTTTCTTTGATTTTGTTGACGCGTCGCATACCTTTGCACTTTTGTTGTTGTTGCTTTTGTTTGTTTTTCTTTTGTGAATTCTCTTTCATGTCTTATTCTTCTCGTTATGCCAACGTCAACGTTGTAAACATAAAACTCTGCCAACGTTGATGTCTTTTTATCGAGTGGGTGTACAATTTTTGCATTTTTTTTTTATAAAAATTTAAAGTTTTTTAAAAATCAAGGGGAAACCTTAAGAAATTGTTTAAAAAAATTGTGTTTTATTAAAAAAAAAAAATAAACTAAAAACAACAATAATTAACTAACTTAAAAAAAATTTCACCTTTAAGCCATAAATTTCTTTTAAATAAAAAATTTTAAACACGTTTTAAGCCAAAAAAAGAAAAATAACAAAAATTAAAAAAACAAAAAAGATCAAAATTAAAATGCTGAAAGTGTTGACAACCTCAATAAGGGGAAAAATATCTTAAAAAAGTGATTTTTAACCAAAAAAATTAAACAAAAATAAACAAAAATTTAACTTAAAGCTACAAATCTAAAACAAACCTTTCAAATCTTAAAAAAACAACCACTTTCAAAAAAAAATTACTAATTTTAAATTTTGACATCAAAACAAAATTAAAAAAAAAACTTGTCCTAAATTCAAAAAAACCCCAAACCAAATTTAAAACATAAATCCAAAAAAAAAAAAAAAAAATGATTAACAAAAAAACTTGTTTTATTATGGTTTATTAGTTTGTACTTGGCTTTTAAACCAATAAACGTCAAAAACAAAAAAAAAAGCAACAACTTAACCAGTTTTTGCCATTAATTTCGCTCTCTTGACTGTCAACAACCATAAAAAATCCCTTCATTTTTATAAAAATATATGATTTTGTTCATAAATTTGCTTAATACTTTTTATGTTATTAACAAAAACTATTAATTTTGTGGAATTTTTTTTTTTTAAGTAAAAATGTTAAAATTTCTTTTAATTTTGTTAATTTCTTCTTTTTATTTTGTTACAATTTACGATCATTGAAGTTTCTATTTTTTTTCGCTTATAAACAAACAACAACAAAACTAGTAAAGAGAGACTTAGGAAAAGAGTTGCCAGGTAGTGCTTTTTGAAAAGCTGGAAATTTAAAAACTAAATTCGAAATAAAAAAGTCATTTGATCAACTTTCGAAGAACCGAGTTTTTAACGAAAAAGTAAAAGTCGTTAAAAAAAAGTCAGTAAATCGGGAATTTTATAGACCAAAACATGTCTTTATATAACAAAAGTCGCAGCAACTGGAAAAGTCTATAAAATTCAGAAAGAAATGATATTTATAAAATATTAAAAAGTCGGCAAAAAGCAAATTGAAAAAGTCTAAAAGTCGACTTTTCATAAATTGCAAAAAAGTCGACTTTTTGTTTTAGCATAATATTGTGCAGATATGTATGAAAATGATCCAAATTAGCAATGAACTATGTCCAGAAACTTTAGTTTCTCAATATAGAAACGATTATGGTTTGCAACAACAATCCCCAAGTAAAGTAAATCGTCCAACAGGTCTGTTAGTGATCTAGGTGTATATATAAAAGAAAAATGTCGAAACAAGTGAAAAAGTCTATAAAATTCGGAAACGGAAGATATTAAAAAATGACTAAGAGTCGAAAAATCGAATTAAAAAAGTCTAAAAGTCGACTTTTCTAGGAACAAAGTCGAAAAATCGACTATATATAAAAGAAAAAAAGCCAGAACAAGTCAAAAAGTCTATAAAATTCGGAAATAGGTGATATTAAAAAACGAAAAATCGAATTAAAAAAAGGTCTAAAAGTCGACTTTTTATAAATTGCCAAAAAATCGACTTTTGTTTTAGCTATAACACCCTACTAACGGGAATAGAACTTTGCAAACTTTGCAAATATATGTATATCGGATCTGCTGTAAACCTTCTCTACCATTGCCTGGCATTCATCGAAATTATATCCAAATATCTTGGGAACTTTGTTATTCAAGATATTAAGATAACTAATGGGAAAACTCTTAATGAATTACGTTCGCGAATCTGATGTTGTAAATATTGGACTACAATTCCTTTTATCGATCGTTATAGATGATTTTTCCATTAATATTTCTATGTCAAGTAGCGTTCAAGTGGACAATTGCTGTAAAGGTGTTTATTTTCAATCTGATGTAATATAGGTACATACATTTTCCTATCATTTTCTTGGAGGTCATGTTATACCAGATATTATATTCCTTCGGAATACTGCATGGAAAGTTCTAAGGAACAACTTTCAGAAAACAGATTTTTTATAACTCTTTTCATAGATCGCATTAGAAGTAATATACTTCCGTCTATCATTGCCCGGCATTCTTCGAAATTAGATTCAAACATCTAATGGGAGGCAAGTTATTTCAGATGTAGAGTCCTTCAAGAAAACGGATTGGCAATGTCCAAGCCAAGTTTCTATACATTAGTCTCCTTTTATAAACATAATTAAGCTCACAACAGATGCTTTAGTGGTTTAGATTTTTGCTGATCTAGTCCTTTCAACCTAACCTAAAGAAGTTTAAAGGACTAATAAGTGACTACGTCTTAGTACGGACAAACCTACAATGTCTGCTGGAAGGCTTTGAACGGTCCACCATCGCCTCAATGGCAATGACTTGCAAAGAAAATCCTATGATCTAGATTACGAATGGGTGAACCCTGGCGCAATATACATATGTACGTATACTAACACATCATTATTTACTAATTGTGGTCAGAATTTTCAATACTATACCCATGTATTCCACGTTCCTAACGACCACACTCACTTTATTTAGTGAAGTCCAACTAAAATTGCGCAGTTTCTAGCACGTCCCTAATTCCTATGAGGCAACTATCTCACATCAATTCTCTCTGATGGATAATTTACCTCTCTTACGATTTGGGTGTCATCCAAAACGTAAACCCCAATGTCACATCCCCAATAACCATTATAGAACAAATTACTAAATAATGTCTTGCGGGCATTGATCAGACGCTCGTGTCAGACCCAGAGTTAAATGACTGTCCTCAGATTATAGTCTCGGCAGACTAGACTTGGTAGTAGTGGCAACTCTATAACTCCAGATTTCAGTAACACCAAAGAAACATCTCTTAGGCGAAATTATTCGGCACAATATCCCTACTTGAATCGCTCAGAGACTCCATTAGACTTTTTAAGGTAAACGATTCGAAATCAACTTTTCAAAATTAAACAGAAGCTGAAGGAATTGTCTGAGTTCTTAGAAAGAATCAATTAAAATTCCTAGGTTTTCATACACATATGTATGTATATGATTCCATCTTTTAATTATAAGATGATTGATTTTTGGAATAGCATGAATATCTGATTCAAAACTTCGTAAAAAATATAAGATTTTTTAAGCAATATTAAATAGAAGCAAGTTTAGGTATTTTATAAGCTGAATAGAAGAAAGCTTTGATTTCGTACTTTGGCCAGATTTAGCTATAATCTGAAATAACTCCTATGTTGGGTTATCGGCCCTAATGCCCTATTTTTCTATTAAATATACTACTTTTGGCAACTCACTTTTAAACATAACTCTCTATTAACCGAAAGAGTGATGACTAAAAGACAGAGAGAGAGAGCGCGAACTCAAGAGCTTTAAGTTAACTTTCTGTCAAAACGTAGTAAAACAAGTTTTTTTTTTCAGTTACTCTTCACACTACAACAACAACAAACAAAATATTTGTATAAATTTTTTTTTCCTCATTAAGCTCAGCTTTAAATACAATTTAGTATCATTGTAAACGTTGTGAATACAAAGAAACAAATTATTAAGCTTAATTAACAAAACCAAAAAAATTGTTGTTATTAAATTATTATTTTGTTTATTTCGCAGAACGGCAGTTTATACAAACAACAAAAAATTTTAAAATACAAAAAAAAATGTTCACATATCATAAATTATTCTAAAAAAAATATTAAATGACAACAACAAGGAAAAAACTTAAAATCATGACCAATTTATTAAAAACTTAAGACAAAACAAAAACAAAATTATTTTGTTGAAAAAAATCTCTCTTTCTATACTACAATCCAAGAAGAAAAAAAAACGCACAAGTTTTTTTTTACTCTACTCTTCAAACCCCCCCGATCAACAGAAAATAATATTTGACCAAATAAAAACAACAACTTGGCTAAAGAAATTTTTTTAAAAAAGAGAAAAAAATTAACAATTGTATGTTAAATAATAAGAAATTGAAAAAAAAAATATTTATTAAAGAAAAATGTTAAATAAACATTTAAAAATGTTTAAAACAAATAAAATGTTGTTGTTAGAAAATAATATAGAAGCAGCTACCAATAACAACAATTCTAGCTTTAAAATCAACAACAACAATATGTATAAGAATAACAACAAACTTTCTGCAGTCCCCTCTTCAACATTAATGGAGCGGATACAACAAAAATTATCTTCAACATCAACATCATCATCATCATCGTTTTCATTATCTTCATCAGCTCCATTGCAAAGACAACGAAATCTACTCATTGGATTAATTTTAACTATTTCATGTATACAGGTGAGTTTTTTGTTGTTTTCTTTTTAATATTTTCAAAAAGAGTGATATTGAGTTGTGAGCATTTTGCATTTCTGAGTGATTTAGAGTTTTAAAAATACGCAAATGAGTTTCATTAACAATTAAAAAGAGAGTGTAAAACGTAAAAAAGTGATCAAACAAATTTTGTTGGTTTATTCAACTCCGTTTGCTTATTACACAGGTCAACAAAATTTTTAATACATAATGCGATCTAGAGAGTGTACACTTCTAAAGGCGTGAAGCTTCAATCCTTTGAGATTCTGAAGTGAAACATATTCTCGAGAGATCTTTAGGCATTGAACGAACAAATATACATAAGTCGGACGCGGCAAGAGGTCTTGACTATAAGGCGGCCGATGCAAATCTTTCTGAATAGTTTTAAACTACAATTGATGCTGAAGCTTCGCTATAGACTAGACTATAGACTAGACTATATAGACTAGACTATATAGACTAGACTATATAGACTAGATTATATAGACTAGACTATAAAGACTAGACTATATAGACTAGACTATATAGACTAGACTATATAGACTAGACTATATAGACTAGACTATATAGACTAGACTATATAGACTAGACTATAGACTAGACTATAGACTAGACTATAGACTAGACTATAGACTAGACTATAGACTAGACTATACACTAGACTATAGACTAGACTATAGACTATAGACTAGACTATAGACTAGACTATAGACTAGACTATAGACTAGACTATAGACTAGACTATAGACTAGACTATAGACTAGACTGTAGACTAGACTATATAGACTAGACTATATAGACTAGACTATAGACTAGACTATAGACTAGACTATAGACTAGACTATAGACTAGACTATAGACTAGACTATATAGACTAGACTATACACTAGACTATAGACTAGACTATAGACTAGACTATAGACTAGACTATAGACTAGACTATATAGACTAGACTATAGACTAGACTATAGACTAGACTATAGACTAGACTATATAGACTAGACTATAGACTAGACTATATAGACTAGACTATACACTAGACTATAGACTAGACTATAGACTAGACTATAGACTAGACTATAGACTAGACTATAGACTAGACTATAGACTAGACTATAGACTAGACTATAGACTAGACTATAGACTAGACTATATAGACTAGACTATATAGACTAGACTATATAGACTAGACTATATAGACTAGACTATATAGACTAGACTATAGACTAGACTATAGACTAGACTATAGACTAGACTATAGACTAGACTATAGACTAGACTATAGACTAGACTATAGACTAGACTATAGACTAGACTATAGACTAGACTATAGACTAGACTATAGACTAGACTATAGACTAGACTATAGACTAGACTATAGGCTAGACTATAGACTAGACTATAGACTAGACTATAGACTAGACTATAGACTAGACTATAGACTAGACTATAGACTAGACTATAGACTAGACTAGACTAGACTATAGACTAGACTATAGACTAGACTATAGACTAGACTATAGACTAGACTATAGACTAGACTATAGACTAGACTATAGACTAGACTATAGACTAGACTATAGACTAGACTATAGACTAGACTATAGACTAGACTATAGACTAGACTATAGACTAGACTATAGACTAGACTAGACTAGACTAGACTATAGACTAGACTATAGACTAGACTATAGACTAGACTATAGACTAGACTATAGACTAGACTATAGACTAGACTATAGACTAGACTATAGACTAGACTATAGACTAGACTATAGACTAGACTATAGACTAGACTATAGACTAGACTATAGACTAGACTATAGACTAGACTATAGACTAGACTATAGACTAGACTATAGACTAGACTATAGACTAGACTACTAGACTATAGACTAGACTATAGACTAGACTATAGACTAGACTATAGACTAGACTATAGACTAGACTATAGACTAGACTAGACTAGACTATAGACTAGACTATAGACCTAGACTATAGACTAGACTATAGACTAGACTATAGACTAGACTATAGACTAGACTATAGACTAGACTATAGACTAGACTATAGACTAGACTATAGACTAGACTATAGACTAGACTATAGACTAGACTATAGACTAGACTATAGACTAGACTATAGACTAGACTATAGACTAGACTATAGACTAGACTATAGACTAGACTATAGACTAGACTATAGACTAGACTATAGACTAGACTATAGACTGGACTATAGACTAGACTATAGACTAGACTATAGACTAGACTATAGACTAGACTATAGACTAGACTATAGACTAGACTATAGACTAGACTATAGACTAGACTATAGACTAGACTATAGACTAGACTATAGACTAGACTATAGACTAGACTATAGACTAGACTATAGACTAGACTATAGACTATACTATAGACTATACTATAGACTAGATTATAGACTAGACTATAGACTAGACTATAGACTAGACTATAGACTAGACTATAGACTAGACTATAGACTAAGTTATATTATTTTTCGATTTTAAAAAGTGCAAAAGTACTGAAATTTCCATATCTGATCTGGTGGCCTCCGGTAGGTTAGTGTTCTAGTCTGGTAGACCGGAGGTGGTGGGTTCGATTCCCACCTAAGGCACTGGTTAAGGAACGCACAACAGGCCCGATAGAGGCCTAGGTGTATTTCTTCGGATTTGATGTATATACATCCTCCTTTCAAACTAACTAACTAACTGATCTGGAAAAACATTAACTAAAGTCTCTTTTTATTCCAAAATGTTCGAAAATCTAAAAATTATCATGGACACATGGCTATGGAAGGTTCAAAATGTATTTCAAATTATAAAAATATTCTTCCTAACCGTGTATTAACCATATTTATTTGCTAACATTTTCTCTTCCTATTTCACTTTTACTTATTTTAATGTATACTCACTCTGTTTTTTGTCTCTATTTTTTATTTAAAAAACCGGTGAAATTAGTTTTTTATTCATTCTAATATAAATAAAAAAAATCAAAAAGTTTTTTTTTCTCTATAAAATAAACATCAATGAAAACGAAAAAGCACTAACAACAAATGACATAAAAAAACTCGTCATTCGTTACGCACCAATAAATTCCGTCTATACTAGAGTCTGTTTAAAGCAAAAATGTTTTTCCTTAGTATAAACTAAAAAAAGCCGACCGCCCGCTCGACGCAGCCAAATAAATAAATCTTTTAAATACCAAAAGTACAAAGTAGAAAATTAAAATAATTTTGTTAAAAAATGGAATATTTTTCGTTCTTAAATAAATATGAAAAATGTTTGAGCCAACACATTTATAATATGGCTTTTGAATAGAAAAGTTGAAAATACTTAAATATGGTTTATAAATGTTTATAGAATTCAAATGAAAGGTAAATATTTTATAAACAATTCTTAACACGTTTATTAAACAACAGGTAGTGAGTAATGTTTGATTAGGGAATGTATTTGAGAGAGGGAATAAAATACCTTAAAGATCGAAATTTTGCCATAAATTATAGAATTTTATAACTTTGTTGTTATGAGTTATTATTTGTTTTTGTAGTGACTGTAATGCAAAGTAATCAGATCTCTATTCTGCGGCTATACGTTACTGAAACCGGTTTGTGAATGTCCGACTTCTCTTGACTAGATGACGAAACATTCGATTCTGGATCTTCTCTGGATGTCCATTCCATAATAGTCTAATATCTCTGGCCTAGATCTACGGGAGCTGAACTAGAACTGAACTAGAACTGAACTAGAACTGAACTAGAACTGAACTAGATCTGAACTAGAACTGAACTAGAACTGAACTAGAACTGAACTAGAACTGAACTAGAACTGAACTAGAACTGAACTAGAACTGACTAGAACTGAACTAGAACTGAACTAGAACTGAACTAGAACTGAACTAGAACTGACTAGAACCTGAACTAGAACTGAACTAGAACTGAACTAGAACTGAACTAGAACTGAACTAGAACTGAACTAGAACTGAACTAGAACTAAACTAGAACTAAACTAGAACTAAACTAGAACTAACTAGAACTGAACTAGAACTGAACTAGACTGAACTAGAACTGAACTAGACTGAACTAGAACTGAACTAGAACTGAACTAGAACTGAACTAGAACTGAACTAGAACTGAACTAGAACTGAACTAGAACTGAACTAGAACTGAACTAGAACTGAACTAGAACTGAACTAGAACTGAACTAGAACTGAACTAGAACTGAACTAGAACTGAACTAGAACTGAACTAGAACTGAACTAGAACTGAACTAGAACTGAACTAGAACTGAACTAGAACTGAACTAGAACTGAACTAGAACTGAACTAGAACTGAACTAGAACTGAACTAGAACTGAACTAGAACTGAACTAGAACTGAACTAGAACTGAACTAGAACTGAACTAGAACTGAACTAGAACTGAACTAGAACTGAACTAGAACTGAACTAGAACTGAACTAGAACTGAACTAGAACTGAACTAGAACTGAACTAGAACTGAACTAGAACTGAACTAGAACTGAACTAGAACTGAACTAGAACTGAACTAGAACTGAACTAGAACTGAACTAGAACTGAACTAGAACTGAACTAGAACTGAACTAGAACTGAACTAGAACTGAACTAGAACTGAACTGAACTAGAACTGAACTAGAACTGAACTAGAACTGAACTAGAACTGAACTAGAACTGAACTAGAACTGAACTAGAACTGAACTAGAACTGAACTAGAACTGAACTAGAACTGAACTAGAACTGAACTAGAACTGAACTAGAACTGAACTAGAACTGAAATAGAACTGAAATAGAACTGAACTAGAACTGAACTAGTACTGAACTAGAACTGAACTAGAACTGAACTAGAACTGAACTAGAACTGAACTAGAACTGAACTAGAACTGAACTAGAACTGAACTAGAACTGAACTAGAACTGAACTAGAACTGAACTAGAACTGAACTAGAACTGAACTAGAACTGAACTAGAACTGAACTAGAACTGAACTAGAACTGAACTAGAACTGAACTGGAACTGAACTAGAACTGAACTAGAACTGAACTAGAACTGAACTAGAACTGAACTAGAACTGAACTAGAACTGAACTAGAACTGAACTGAACTAGAACTGAACTAGAACTGAACTAGAACTGAACTAGAACTGAACTAGAACTGAACTAGAACTGAACTAGAACTGAACTAGAACTGAACTAGAACTGAACTAGAACTGAACTAGAACTGAACTAGAACTGAACTAGAACTGAACTAGAACTGAACTAGAACTGAACTAGAACTGAACTAGAACTGAACTAGAACTGAACTAGAACTGAACTAGAACTGAACTAGAACTGAACTAGAACTGAACTAGAACTGAACTAGAACTGAACTAGAACTGAACTAGAACTGAACTAGAACTGAACTAGAACTGAACTAGAACTGAACTAGAACTGAACTAGAACTGAACTAGAACTGAACTAGAACTGAACTAGAACTGAACTAGAACTGAACTAGAACTGAACTGAACTAGAACTGAACTAGAACTGAACTAGAACTGAACTAGAACTGAACTAGAACTGAACTAGAACTGGACTAGAACTGAACTAGAACTGAACTAGAACTGAACTAGAACTGAACTAGAACTGAACTAGAACTGAACTAGAACTGAACTAGAATTAAACTAGAACTAAACTACCATATATATAACATACTCTAGTTTACAGTATAGGCAATATTATTCAGTCTAGTATTGTATTATAATATATAATTTAGTCTATAGTCTAGTATAGTATATAGTTTAGTCTATGTCTGTCGTGTAGTCTAGCGTTTAATCTAGTCTAAAGTATAGTCTATAGTCTGCCCTATATTTTAGTCTTCAGTCTAGTCTATAGTCGAAAAGTCTAGTATATAGTTTAGTCTATTATTGTTTATGCTCTAATATATAGTCTAGGTTTATAGTCTTCAGTTAGGTATATAGTGTACATTCTAGTCTATAGTTAAGAATATATAATCTTTTAGTACATTAACTTCTAACTATTGCAAACTAAAGTTCCATCAATAATATTGATAGCTTAATAAAAGTCAACAAATTAAGTTTTCTCCTCATCACAAATAAATGACAACTATTTCTCTAATCAATTAACTAATGAAAATAATCATTATAGTTCTCTGACTAACAACTTAATTAAATAAAATAAAAAACGTGCAATTTGCTTTAATATTTCACACGAAACAAATTAAAAATTACTAACGAAAAAAAAAACTAATGCCATAAAAAAACATGCACTCCATTAGCTAGATTTTTCTTTAGACTAAATTAATTTTTTTATATTTTTGTTTTCCTGCTAACAACTAATTTTATACAGAATTTCATTTAAAAATTTGTTTACATTACAACAGGCTTTTGAATTTTTGATCAGAATAACTAAAAATGCAAAAAATATTGTTGTTTTAATTTTTGTTGATGTTTCTAATGATGATGATGATGTCGAATTTGAATGCTTGAGTGTAATCAAAATTATCTACAATATTGGTGTTTTTTTTGTCTGATGTAACTGCAACAATTGTTGATGATGTTGATGATTTTTATTTTATTTTTTTATATATTTGCTAGTTGATTTTTCGTTGTATTTTGAAAAATATAAATTTTCATTTAGATTTAAATCTTTGTGAGAGTTTTAATTGTCTGTTGCACAATCAGTCAGTTTTATTTAGCAATTGAATTGCTGGCAAACAATTCAGTTGAAATTACAATTAGAATGACAGCTAATATTGTATTCTGATGAATACAAAAAACAAACTAAATATGAAAAATTGTTGCAATGACAAAATAATGTATTTAAAGTGAAAATACTCATAAAAATAACTATTTTTATATTGGCCTATAAGTCAGTTATGTATTAAACCGATTCTAAGTAATGCTAAAGGTAATTAGTAGCCATGACAGAGCCTGATATTTGGGTGTTAATCACGACTATTGATATTATCTTAGATTTAAAACTCGCTTATAAGACAGAGACTAGAATATAGACTAGACTATAGACTAGACTATAGACTATAGACTAGACTATAGACTAGACTGTAGACTAGACTATAGACTAGACTGTAGACTAGACTATAGACTAGACTATAGACTAGACTATAGACTAGACTATAAACTAGACTATAGACTAGACTATAGACTAGACTATAGACTAGACTGTAGACTAGAATATAGACTAGACTATAGACTAGACTATAGACTAGACTATAGACTAGACTATAGACTAGACTGTAGACTAGACTGTAGACTAGACTGTAGACTAGACTATAGACTAGACTATAGACTAGACTATAGACTAGACTATAGACTAGACTATAGACTAGACTATAGACTAGACTATAGACTAGACTATAGACTAGACTATAGACTAGACTATAGACTAGACTATAGACTAGACTATAGACTAGACTATAGACTAGACTATAGACTAGACTATAGACTAGACTATAGACTAGACTATAGACTAGACTATAGACTAGACTATAGACTAGACTATAGACTAGACTATAGACTAGACTATAGACTAGACTAGACTAGACATAGCTAGACTATAGACTAACTATAGACTAGACTAGAGACTAACTCTAACTAGACTATAGACTAACTATAGACTAGACTATAGACTAGACTATAACTAACTATAGACTAGACTATAGACTAGACTATAGACTAGACTATAGACTAGACTATAGACTAGACTAGACTAGACTATAGACTAGACTAGCTAGACTAGACTATAGACTAGACTATAGACTAGACTATAGACTAGACTATAGACTAGACTATAGACTAGACTATAGACTAGACTATAGACTAGACTATAGACTAGACTATAGACTAGACTATAGACTAGACTATAGACTAGACTATAGACTAGACTATAGACTAGACTATAGACTAGACTATAGACTAGACTATAGACTAGACTATAGACTAGACTATAGACTAGACTATAGACTAGACTATAGACTAGACTATAGACTAGACTATAGACTAGACTATAGACTAGACTATAGACTAGACTATAGACTAGACTATAGACTAGACTATAGACTAGACTATAGACTAGACTATAGACTAGACTATAGACTAGACTATAGACTAGACTATAGACTAGACTATAGAACTAGACTATAGACTAGACTATAGATAGACTATAGACTAGACTATAGACTAGACTATAGACTAGACTATAGACTAGACTATAGACTAGACTATAGACTAGACTATAGACTAGACTATAGACTAGACTATAGACTAGATAGCTATACTATAGCTAGACTATAGACTAAGACTAGACTATAGACTAGACTATAGACAGACTATAGAAGACTATAGACTAGACTAGAGACTAGACTATAGCCTAGACTATAGACTAGACTATAGACTAGACTATAGACTAGACTATAGACTAGACTATAGACTAGACTATAGACTAGACTATAGACTAGACTATACTAGACATAGACTAGACTATAGACTAGACTATAGACTAGACTATAGACTATACTATAGACTAGACTATATACTAGACTATAGACTAGACTATAGCTACTATAGACTAGACTATAGACTACTATAGACGACTAGACTAGACTATAGACTAGACTATAGACGACTATAGACTAGACTATAGACTAGACTATAGACTAGACTATAGACTAGACTAGACTAGACTATAGACTATAACTAGACTATAGACTAGACTATAGACTAGACTATAACTATACTATAGACTAGACTATAGACTAGACTATAGACTAGACTATAGACTAGACTATAGACTAGACTATAACTAGACTATAGACTAGACTATAGACTAGACTATAGACTAGACTATAGACTGACTATAGACTAGACTATATACTAGACTATAGACTAGACTATAGACTAGACTATAGACTAACTATAACTAGACTATAGACTAGACTATAGACTAGACTATAGACTAGACTATAGACTAGACTATAGACTAGACTAGACTAGACTAGACTAGACTATAGACTAGACTATAGACTAGACTATAGACTAGACTATAGACTAGACTATAGACTAGACTATAGACTAGACTATAGACTAGACTATAGACTAGACTATAGACTAGACTATAGACTAGACTATAGACTAGACTATAGACTAGACTAACTAGACTAGACTAACTATACTAGACTATAGACTAGACTATAGACGAGACTATACTAGACTATAGACTAAGACTAAACTAGACTATAACTAGACATGACTAGACTATAGACGACTATAGACTAGACTATAGACTAGACTATAGACTAGACTATAGACTAGACTATAGACTAGACTATAGAACTATAGACTAGACTATAGACTAGACTATAGACTAGACTATAGACTAGACTATAGACTAGACTATAGACTAGACTAGACTATAGACTAGACTATAGACTAGACTATAGACTAGACTATAGACTAGACTAGAGTAGACTATAGACTAGACTATAGACTAGACTATAGACTAGTCATAGACTAGACTATAGACTAGACTATAGACTAGACTATAGACTAGACTAGACTAGACTATAGACTAGACTATAGACTAGACTATAGACTAGACTATAGATAGACTATAGACTAGACTAGACTATAGACTAGACTATAGACTAGTCTATAGACTAGACTATAGACTAGACTATAGACTAGACTATAGACTAGACTATAGACTAGACTATAGACTAGACTATAGACTAGACTATAGACTAGACTATAGACTAGACTAGAGACTAGACTATAGACTAGCTATAGACTATAGACTATAGACTAGACTATAGACTAGACTATATAACTAGACTATAGACTAGACTATAGACTAGATATAGACTAGACTAGAGACTAGACTATAGACTAGACTATAGACTAGACTATAGACTAGACTATAGACTAGACTATAGACTAGACTATAGACTAGACTATAGACTAGACTATAGACTAGACTATAGACAGACTATAGACTAGACTATAGACTAGACTATAGACTAGACTATAGACTAGACTATAGACTAGACTATAGACTAGACTAGACTAGACTATAGACTAGACTATAGACTAGACTATAGACTAGACAATAGACTAGAATATAGACTAGACAATAGACTAGCTATAGACTAGACTATAGACTAGACTATAGACGACTATAGACTCGACTATAGACTAGACTATAGACTAGACTATAGACTCGACTATAGACTCGACTATAGACTAAGGACTATAGACTAGACTATAGACTATACTAGACTCGACTATAGACTATTATATATTATAGACTATTATTTCAAAAGCTACTCTAATCCTTGTATACTGTAGTTTTGACTCAATTTAGTGACTGATTAATAATCGCTGTTTTATTAAAATTTATGTTTTACATATTTAATAAACTCTAAATTCCTCGCAGTTTGTTGTAAGTTATTTATATTATTTATAATTTTTTGGTGTTTTTTTGCAAAAAAAAGAGGCAAAGAAAAAATATTTAAATATTTGAGTTGAATCATCAGTAGTAGTTTTAGTACTAGTTGTCATTGCGCCAAATGACAAGAAAAAAGACTTGTTTAAATAAACACAGAAGTGGGAAAGAGTGCAGTAACAGACAGACGGACGGACATAGCTATATCGCTCTTAGTAGCTCTACTAAATAAATGAATTCATTCCTTTTCATACTGTCCTCTAACTAGTACAAACACGAAAATATTCATACGTTTTTTTTTTCCAAAACTCATTTTAAACATTAACATTTTTTTGCATTTTTTCTGCTGTTTTTTATCTCTTCTCTTATGTTTTCCAAGAGATTACATCTAAATGATGACTTCGTCTTCTTCATTAAAATGTAAACACGTAATATGCGCAAATAAAACAATAGAAGAAACAGCAAAAAATAATAATAAAGTTTTAACAAAAAATATGTATGTAATAAATGGAAAAAATTGCACAATTTACAAGTAAAAGAAATTTATATAAAATGAGTAAGAAATGTACATAGAAATTAAACTAAAGTACATACATAAATTATTATGTTATATAGCAACAAAATATCCATGGAACAGTTTAAGGGAAATATTAAAGAGTTTTCTTTAAAAATTATTAACAATTGGATTTTACTGTCATGTACTAAATTTAAACAAAATTTGGCTTAAATTTTTTCTATAGTCTGGTCTATATTCTAAACTATAGTCTAATCAACAGTCTACTCTATAGTCTAATATATAGTCCAGTCTTCAGTTCAGTCTATAGTCCAGTCTATAGTCCAGTGTATATTCTAGTTTATAATCCATCTATAGTCTAGTCTATAGATTAGTATAGTCTATAGTCTAGTCTATAGTCTAGTCTATAGTCTAGTCTATAGTCTAGTCTATAGTCTAGTCTATAGTCTAGTCTATAGTCTAGTCTATAGTCTAGTCTATAGTCTAGTCTATAGTCTAGTCTATAGCCTAGTCTATCTAGTCTAGAGTCTATCTATCTAGTCTATAGTCTAGTCTATAGTCTAGTCTATAGTCTAGTCTATAGTCTAGTCTATAGTCTAGTCTATAGTCTAGTCTATAGTCTAGTCTATAGTCTAGTCTATAGTCTAGTCTATAGTCTAGTCTATAGTCTAGTCTATAGTCTAGTCTATAGTCTAGTCTATAGTCTAGTCTATAGTCTAGTCTATAGTCTAGTCTATAGTCTAGTCTATAGTCTAGTCTATAGTCTAGTCTATAGTCTAGTCTATAGTCTAGTCTATAGTCTAGTCTATAGTCTATCTATATAGTCTAGTCTATAGTCTAGTCTATAGTCTAGTCTATAGTCTAGTCTATAGTCTAGTCTATAGTCTAGTCTATAGTCTAGTCTATAGTCTAGTCTATTATAGTCTAGTCTATAGTCTAGTCTATAGTCTAGTCTATAGTCTAGTCTATAGTCTAGTCTATAGTCTAGTCTATAGTCTAGTCTATAGTCTACTATAGTCTAGTCTATAGTCTAGTCTATAGTCTAGTCTATAGTCTAGTCTATAGTCTAGTCTATAGTCTAGTCTATAGTCTAGTCTATAGTCTAGTCTATAGTCTAGTCTATAGTCTAGTCTATAGTCTAGTCTATAGTCTAGTCTATAGTCTAGTCTATAGTCTAGTCTATAGTCTAGTCTATAGTCTAGTCTATAGTCTAGTCTATAGTCTAGTCTATAGTCTAGTCTATAGTCTAGTCTATAGTCTAGTCTATAGTCTAGTCTATAGTCTAGTATAGTCTAGTCTATAGTCTAGTCTATAGTCTAGTCTATAGTCTAGTCTATAGTCTAGTCTATAGTCTAGTCTATAGTCTAGTCTATAGTCTAGTCTATAGTCTAGCCTATAGTCTAGCCTATAGTCTAGCCTATAGTCTAGCCTATAGTCTAGTCTATAGTCTAGTAATAGTCTAGTCTATAGTCTAGTCTATAGTCTAGTCTATAGTCTAGTCTATAGTCTAGTCTATAGTCTAGTATATAGTCTAGTCTATAGTCTAGTCTATAGTTTAGTCTATAGTCTAGTCTATAGTCTAGTATATAGTCTAGTCTATAGTCTAGTATATAGTCTAGTCTATAGTCTAGTCTATAGTCTAGTCTATAGTCTAGTCTATAGTCTAGTCTATAGTCTAGTCTATAGTCTAGTCTATAGTCTAGTCTATAGTCTAGTCTATAGTCTAGTCTATAGTCTAGTCTATAGTCTATTCATAGTCGTCTATAGTCTAGTCTATAGTCTAGTCTATAGTCTAGTCTATAGTCTAGTCTATAGTCTAGTCTATAGTCTAGTCTATAGTCTAGTCTATAGTCTAGTCTATAGTCTAGTCTATAGTCTAGTCTATAGTCTAGTCTATAGTCTAGTCTATAGTCTAGTCTATAGTCTAGTCTATAGTCTAGTCTATAGTCTAGTCTATAGTCTAGTCTATAGTCTAGTCTATAGTCTAGTCTATAGTCTAGTCTATAGTCTAGTCTATAGTCTAGTCTATAGTCTAGTCTATAGTCTAGTCTATAGTCTAGTCTATGTCTAGTCTATAGTCTAGTCTATAGTCTAGTCTATAGTCTAGTCTATAGTCTAGTCTATAATCTAGTCTATAATCTAGTCTATAGTCTAGTCTATAGTCTAGTCTATAGTCTAGTCTATAGTCTAGTCTATAGTCTAGTCTATAGTCTAGTCTATAGTCTAGTCTATAGTCTAGTCTATAGTCTAGTCTATAGTCTAGTCTATAGTCTAGTCTATAGTCTAGTCTATAGTCTAGTCTATAGTCTAGTCTATAGTCTAGTCTATAGTCTAGTCTATAGTCTAGTCTATAGTCTAGTCTATAGTCTAGTCTATAGTCTAGTCTATAGTCTAGTCTATAGTCTAGTCTATAGTCTAGTCTATAGTCTAGTCTATAGTCTAGTCTATAGTCTAGTCTATAGTCTAGTCTATAGTCTAGTCTATAGTCTAGTCTATAGTCTAGTCTATAGTAGTCTATAGTCTAGTCTATAGTCTAGTCTAGTCTAGTCTATAGTTTAGTCTAGTCTATAGTTTAGTCTATAGTCTAGTTTAGTCTAGTCTATAGTCTAGTCTATAGTCTAGTCTATAGTCTAGTCTATAGTCTAGTCTATAGTCTAGTCTATAGTCTAGTCTATAGTCTAGTCTATAGTCTAGTCTATAGTCTAGTCTATAGTCTAGTCTATAGTCTAGTCTATAGTCTAGTCTATAGTCTAGTCTATAGTCTAGTCTATAGTCTAGTCTATAGTCTAGTCCAGTCCATAGTTTAGTCTAGTCTATAGTTTAGTCTATAGTCTAGTTTATAGTCTAGTCTATAGTCTAGTCTATAGTCTAGTCTATAGTCTAGTCTATAGTCTAGTCTATATCTAGTCTATAGTCTAGTCTATAGTCTAGTCTATAGTCTAGTCTATAGTCTAGTCTATAGTCTAGTCTATAGTCTAGTCTATAGTCTATTCTAGTCTAGTCTATAGTCTAGTCTATAGTCTAGTCTATAGTCTAGTCTATAGTCTAGTCTATAGTTTAGTCTAGTCTATAGTTTAGTCTATAGTCTAGTCTATAGTCTAGTCTATAGTCTAGTCTATAGTCTAGTCTATAGTCTAGTCTATAGTCTAGTCTATAGTCTAGTCTATAGTCTAGTCTATAGTCTAGTCTATAGTCTAGTCTATAGTCTAGTCTATAGTCTAGTCTATAGTCTAGTCTATAGTCTAGTCTATAGTCTAGTCTATAGTCTAGTCTATAGTCTAGTCTATAGTCTAGTCTATAGTCTAGTCTATAGTCTAGTCTATAGTCTAGTCTATAGTCTAGTCTATAGTCTAGTCTATAGTCTAGTCTATAGTCTAGTCTATAGTCTAGTCTATAGTCTAGTCTATAGTCTAGTCTATAGTCTAGTCTATAGTCTAGTCTATAGTCTAGTCTATAGTCTAGTCTATAGTCTAGTCTATAGTCTAGTCTATAGTCTAGTCTATAGTCTAGTCTATAGTCTAGTCTATAGTCTAGTCTATAGTCTAGTCTATAGTCTAGTCTATAGTCTAGTCTATAGTCTAGTCTATAGTCTAGTCTATAGTCTAGTCTATAGTCTAGTCTATAGTCTAGTCTATAGTCTAGTCTATAGTCTAGTCTATAGTCTAGTCTATAGTCTAGTCTATAGTCTAGTTTATAGTCTAGTCTATAGTCTAGTCTATAGTCTAGTCTATAGTCTAGTCTATAGTCTAGTCTATAGTCTAGTCTATAGTCTAGTCTATAGTCTAGTCTAGTCTATAGTTTAGTCTAGTCTATAGTTAGTCTATAGTCTAGTTTATAGTCTAGTCATAGTCTAGTCTATAGTCTAGTCTATAGTCTAGTCTATAGTCTAGTCTATAGTCTAGTCTATAGTCTAGTCTATAGTCTAGTCTATAGTCTAGTCTAGTCTATAGTTTAGTCTAGTCTATAGTTTAGTCTATAGTCTAGTTTATAGTCTAGTCTATAGTCTAGTCTATAGTCTAGTCTATAGTCTAGTCTATAGTCTAGTCTATAGTCTAGTCTATAGTCTAGTCTAGTCTAGTCTATAGTCTAGTCTATAGTCTAGTCTATAGTCTAGTCTATAGTCTAGTCTATAGTCTAGTCTATAGTCTAGTCTATAGTCTATAGTCTAGTCATAGTCTAGTCTATAGTCTAGTCTATAGTCTAGTCTATAGTCTAGTCTATAGTCTAGTCTAGTCTATAGTTAGTCTAGTCTATAGTTTAGTCTATAGTCTAGTTTATAGTCTAGTCTATAGTCTAGTCTATAGTCTAGTCTATAGTCTAGTCTATAGTCTAGTCTATAGTCTAGTCTATAGTCTAGTCTATAGTCTAGTCTATAGTCTAGTCTATAGTCTAGTCTATAGTCTAGTCTATAGTCTAGTCTATAGTCTAGTCTATAGTCTAGTCTATAGTCTAGTCTATAGTCTAGTCTATAGTCTAGTCTATAGTCTAGTCTATAGTCTAGTCTATAGTCTAGTCTATAGTCTAGTCTAGTCTATAGTTTAGTCTAGTCTATAGTTTAGTCTATAGTCTAGTCTATAGTCTAGTCTATAGTCTAGTCTATAGTCTAGTCTATAGTCTAGTCTATAGTCTAGTCTATAGTCTAGTCTATAGTCTAGTCTATAGTCTAGTCTATAGTCTAGTCTATAGTCTAGTCTATAGTCTAGTCTCTAGTCTAGTCTATAGTCTAGTCTATAGTCTAGTCTATAGTCTAGTCTATAGTCAGTCTATAGTCTAGTCTATAGTCTAGTTTATAGTCTAGTCTATAGTCTAGTCTATAGTCTAGTCTATAGTCTAGTCTATAGTCTAGTCTATAGTCTAGTCTATAGTCTAGTCTATAGTCTAGTCTATAGTCTAGTCTATAGTCTAGTCTATAGTCTAGTCTATAGTCTAGTCTAGTCTATAGTTTAGTCTAGTCTATAGTTTAGTCTATAGTCTAGTTTATAGTCTAGTCTATAGTCTAGTCTATAGTCTAGTCTATAGTCTAGTCTATAGTCTAGTCTATAGTCTAGTCTATAGTCTAGTCTATAGTCTAGTCTATAGTCTAGTCTATAGTCTAGTCTATAGTCTAGTCTATAGTCTAGTCTATAGTCTAGTCTATAGTCTAGTCTATAGTCTAGTCTATAGTCTAGTCTATAGTCTAGTCTATAGTCTAGTCTATAGTCTAGTCTTAGTCGTCTATAGTCTAGTCTATAGTCTAGTCTATAGTCTAGTCTATAGTCTAGTCTAGTCTATAGTTTAGTCTAGTCTATAGTTTAGTCTATAGTCTAGTTTAGTCTAGTCTATAGTCTAGTCTATAGTCTAGTCTATAGTCTAGTCTATAGTCTAGTCTATAGTCTAGTCTATAGTCTAGTCTATAGTCTAGTCTATAGTCTAGTCTATAGTCTAGTCTATAGTCTAGTCTATAGTCTAGTCTATAGTCTAGTCTATAGTCTAGTCTATAGTCTAGTCTATAGTCTAGTCTATAGTCTAGTCTATAGTCTAGTCTATAGTCTAGTCTATAGTCTAGTCTATAGTCTAGTCTATAGTCTAGTCTATAGTCTAGTCTATAGTCTAGTCTATAGTCTAGTCTATAGTCTAGTCTATAGTCTAGTCTATAGTCTAGTCTAGTCTATAGTTTAGTCTAGTCTATAGTTTAGTCTATAGTCTAGTTTTAGTCTAGTCTATAATCTAGTCTATAGTCTAGTCTATAGTCTAGCTTATAGTCTAGACTATAGTCTAGTCTATAGTTTAGTCTATAGTCTAGTCTATAATTTTGTCCATAGTTTAGTCTATAGTCTAGTCTATAGTGTGGTCTAGTCTGTGATCATAGTGTATACGTAGTGTTTCATAAAAGTCGTTTATATCCAACACAAGTTTCTCTTTTAATAGTTATAACTTTTAATAACTACATTTTTGCAGCAATAGTAGTTATTTTGCAAAAAAAAAAAAATAAACACATAAATAGGTTAATATTATTTAAAAATGTTTAAATTGTTTAATTAAAACAATTTATATTGTTGTTATTTTAATAATAATAACAACAATAATATTTAATAATGAATGAATAAATTTATTCACGCATTTTTTGTTGTGGGTGGTTTTCTCATTGTCAGCGTTAGGTTTTTATGAAAAAAATATTATTATTTTTTGTACTTTATTAATTGTTGTTTAAGTTTTGTACAAAATTAAACCTTCATCTAGCAATTGTTTAAGTAAATAATATTATTTGTTTTGTAAACGCTTTGTTTCTTTATATTTTTTAGAAATTTTTTTATTGTTGTTTGTTTGTTGACCACCTTTTATTTCATTGATAAAATTCGAGATTTTTGTTTATTTTATTTATGCATTTTTATTTGTTTATTAATGATTCATAAATAGCCTTGAATATTAAAAATAATATACATAACAAGAATTTGTTTAAAATTTTTTCATATTAATATGATGAGAGAGGCACACTGAAGAATAAAGATGTTGTTTAAGATTTGATTTTTGTTTACCAACTCTATGATCTAGTCTATAGTCTAGTCTATAGTATAGTCAATAGTCTAGTTTATAGTCACTTCTACAGTTTAATTTATAATGTAATCCATAATATAATCTATAGTCTAGTTTATACTCTAGACTATAGTCTAGTCTATAGTTTAGTCTATAGTCTAGTCTCTTGTCTAGTTTATAGTCTAGTCTATAGTCTAGTTTATAGTCTAGTCTATAGTCTAGTCTATAGTGTGGTCGATAGTCTAGTCTATAGTCTAGTCTATAGTCTGGTCGATAGTCTAGTCTATAGTCTAGTCTATAGTCTAGTCTATAGTCTAGTCTATAGTCTAGTCTATAGTCTAGTCTATAGTCTAGTCTATAGTCTAGTCTATAGTCTAGTCTATAGTCTAGTCTATAGTCTAGTCTATAGTCTAGTCTATAGTCTAGTCTATAGTCTAGTCTATAGTCTAGTCTATAGTCTAGTCTATAGTCTAGTCTATAGTCTAGTCTATAGTCTAGTCTATAGTCTAGTCTATAGTCTAGTCTATAGTCTAGTCTATAGTCAAGTCTAGTCTATAGTCTAGTCTATAGTCTAGTCTATAGTCTAGTTATAGTCTAGTCTATAGTCTAGTCTATAGTCTAGTCTATAGTCTAGTTTATAGTCTGGTCTATAGTCTAGTCTATAGTCTAGTCTATAGTCTAGTCTATAGTCTAGTCTATAGTCTAGTCTAGTCTAGTCTATAGTCTAGTCTATAGTCTAGTCTATAGTAGTCTATAGTCTAGTCTATAGTCTAGTCTATAGTCTAGTCTATAGTCTAGTCTATAGTCTAGTCTATAGTAGTCTAGTCTAGTTAGTCTAGTCTATAGTCTAGTCTATAGTCTAGTCTATAGTCTAGTCTATAGTCTAGTCTATAGTCTAGTCTATAGTCTAGTCTATAGTCTAGTCTATAGTCTAGTCTATAGTCTAGTCTATAGTCTAGTCTATAGTCTAGTCTATAGTCTAGTCTATAGTCTAGTCTATATTCTAGTCTATAGTCTAGCCTATAGTCTAGTCTATAGTCTAGTCTATAGTCTAGTCTATAGTCTAGTCTATAGTCTAGTCTATAGTCTAGTCTATAGTCTAGTCTATAGTCTAGCCTATAGTCTAGTCTATAGTCTAGTCTATAGTCTAGTCTATAGTCTAGTCTATAGTCTAGTCTATAGTCTAGTCTATAGTCTAGTCTATAGTCTAGTCTCTAATTAAGTCTATAGTTTGGTCTATTACTTTGGTTGTAGTTTAATAAATAGTTCAGTCTATACTATAGACTATAGACTCTATAGTCTAACCTATAGTCTAGTCTATAGAATAAGCTATAGTCTAGTCTATTGTCGAGTATATAGTCTTGTCTAAGAGATTCCACTGTATTTCTTTTAGCAGCCAACAATTATTCTTAGTTGTTTTGTATAAATACATATTTCCCAACTTTGTATTTTATAAACTTTGTGAAAGTCCATCTAATTATTAAATCTAATTAATAAAAGAAACAAGCGATTGGAGATTTTAAACAATTCACATTAAACTCTAAAACAATCAATCAATTTTTTTTTTTTGTTGTAAAACAAAAAACCATGTCATAATGACTAATATGTGTATGTATGTATATAAACGGGGTTTCTGGCTGTCAATAATAATTATTTTATTATATCGATTACACGTTTTTAAAATTATAACAAATCAAATACAACAAACTATTATATTTATATTATACAATATTTCCAATAAATACATTAAAAACGCTTCAATTGTTACAATCAATAACAATTAGATTTAAACGAGAGTTGAAAGTTTTATGAATTTTAAATAAAATGAAATTTTCTTAATGATAATTGAGTTACAAATTGGTAGTTAATGTGTAACTTCACATACATTAAACTAAATTTATAACAAATATTTGACAATTATTATAGAAAATTATATGTTGATTTAAATTTAAAATTAAATTGTTTATAAATTTTATTTGTAATTTATTTTATAAATTTAATTATTTAGATAATATAGGTGTTGTAAAATTAATTGTTTATTCAATAATTTATTTGATATGATTTTTTTGTTAGTTTTGCATTTAAAATTAGTTTAATTATATTACAAACTATTAAATATTTATAGTTAAACATGTAAATTTAATTAAAATTGATGACATTTAAGAACGATTATCATAATAAATAACAAATTTGTGTAATAAAATTAAAAATTTTCAAACTTTAATTTAAAATTAATATTCCCTTCTTTCGCACAACTCTTCTTCTTAAATCTATCAACCGTTTTCTTATTGTTTAACTTTCATGATTTTAATCAACAATTGTCAACTATTTTAATTTATTTAATCTGTTTTTCATTTTCTCTTGAATAAACAGAAAAAAACAATCGAAAAAAACACAAAATTATTTTTATTTCCACCAAAAGTCACATTTGTCTATAAAATATAAAAACCACACAATTTAATAAAAAAACACACAAAATTCTTACATTCAGTCACGTTTTTCAATAAAGAAAAAATTATATTCTCTATTTACCAAAAAAAAGCGGAAAAAACGAACAACAAACATTTATTTATTTATATATAACCGGCATAGTAAATAAATTATTTTTTAAATTTTTTTTTACAATATTTTTGCTTGTGTGTTTTTTGAAATATTAAATTAAAGAAAGAAGAAGAAAAACAAAATTATTATTTATATACAGTAAGTTAATATTGGCTACAGTGGAGAGCAAATCGAGGTTGAAGGTTTGAGATTTTAAGAAAATCTAGTTGTTTTGTTGTCAATTACTTTAATTATAGTCTAGTCTATAGTCCAGTTTAAGGTCTAGTCTATATTCTAGTCTATAGTCTAATCTATAGTCAAGTCTATAGTCTACTCTATAGTCTAGTCTTTAGTCGAGTCTAGTTTTTAGTCTAGTCTATAGAATAGTCCATAGTCTAGTCTATAGAATAGTCTAGTCTTTAGTCTAGTCTATAGAATAGTCTAGTCTTTAGTCTAGTCTATATTCTAGGCTATAGTCAAGTCAATAGTCTAGTCAATAATCAAGTCCATGATCTAGTCTTTAGTCTAGACTATAAACAGGTCCATAATGAAGTCTATAATCAAGTTTATAGTCTAGTATATCGTATAGTCTACGGTCCAGCCTATAGTCTAAATTATAGTCGAGTCTGTAGTCTCGTTTATAGTCGAGTCTGTAGTCTAGTTTATAGTCTAGGTTATAGTCTAGTCAATAGTGTAGTCACAGTTCTAGTTATAGTCTACAGTCTGGTTATAGTTTAGTCAACAGTCAAGTCTGTAGTCTAGTCTATAGTTTAGTCCATAGTCTAGTCTAGTCTTTAGTTTAGTCTAAAGAATAGTCTAGTCTTTAGTTTAGTCTATATTCTAGGCTATTGTCAAGTCAATAGTCTACTCAATAATCAAGTCCATGATCTAGTCTATAGTCTAAAATATAATCAAGTCTATACTCTAGTCTATGGTCCAGCCTATAGTCTAGTTTATAGTCGAGTCTGTAGTCTAGTTTATAGTCTAGTCTATAGTTTAGACTATAGTCTGGGTTATAGTCTATTCAATATTGCAGTCACAGTTAAATCTACAGTCTATCAAGTCTACAGTCTAGCCTATAATCTTCTCTGTAATATAGTCCTTAATCTAGTCGATAGTTTGCCTATAGTCTAGTATATAGTCTAGTCTATAGTCTAGTATATAATCTAGTCTATAGTCAGGTCTATAGTCTAGTCTAGTCTATAGTCTAGTCTGTAGTCTAATCTATAGTCTAGCCTATAGTCCAGTCTTTAGTCCAGTCTATAGTCTAGACTAAAGTCTAGTCTACAGTCTAGACTATAGACCTGACTATAGACCTGAATATAGACCTGACTATAGACTTAGATTATATACTAGTCTATAGCCTAGTCTATAGTATATTCTATAGTCTAGTCTATAGTTGAGACTATAGTCTAGTATATAGTTTAGTCTATAGTCTAGTCTATAGTTTAGTCCATAGTCTAGTCTATAGTCTAGTCTACATTCAAGGCTATATAGTCTAGTCTATAGTCTAGTATATAGTTTAGTCTATTGTCTAGTCTATAGTCTAGTCTTTAGTTGAGTCTATAGTCTAGTCTATAGTTGAGTCTTTAGTCTAGTATATAGTTTAGTCTAGAGTCTAGTCTATAGTTCAGTCTATAGTCCAGTCTACATTCTGGACTATATTCTATGCAATATTCTAGTCAGTAATCAAGTCCATGATCTAGTCTATAATCAAGTTTTTAGTCTATAATATAGTCAATAATCAAGTCTTTAAACTAGTCTATAGCCTAGTCAGTAGTATTGTCTAGTCTATAGTTTAGTCAATAATTTATAGACTATAGACTAGTCTAGTTTATAGTGTAGTCTATGGTATAGACTATAGCCTAGTTTATATTCCAGCCTGTTGTCTATTTTATAGTCTAGTCTGTAGTCTAGTGCATAATCAGGTCTATAATCAAGTCTGGTCTACAGTCTAGTCTATAGTCTAGTCTGTAGTTTAGTCTATGGTCTAGTATGTGGTTTAGTCTATAGTCTAGTCTAGTCTGGTCAGGTTTATAGTTTAGTCTATAGTCTAGTCTATAGTCTTGTCTATAGTTTTGTATATAGTCTACTCTACATTCTAGACTATATTCTATGCTATAGTCGATGTTCTAGTCTGTAATCAAGTCTATAATCAAATCTATAGCCTAGTCTAGAATGTAGTCTATAATATAGTATTTAATGTAGTCGATAGCCTAGTCAATCGTATTGTCTGGTCTATAGTTTAGTCTATAGTCTAATCTATGATCTAGTCTATATTGTAGTCTATAGTGTAGTTTATAGCCTAGTCAATAGACAGGCCTATTGTTTAGTCTAGTCTATAGTCTAGTCTATAGTCTAGTCTATAGTCTAGTCTAGTCTAGTCTATAGTCTAGTCTATAGTCTAGTCTATAGTCTAGTCTATAGTCTAGTCTATAGTCTAGTCTATAGTCTAGTCTATAGTCTAGTCTATAGTCTAGTCTATAGTCTAGTCTATAGTCTAGTCTATAGTCTAGTCTATAGTCTAGTCTATAGTCTAGTCTATAGTCTAGTCTATAGTCTAGTCTATAGTCTAGTCTATAGTCTAGTCTATAGTCTAGTCTATAGTCTAGTCTATAGTCTAGTCTATAGTCTAGTCTATAGTCTAGTCTATAGTCTAGTCTATAGTCTAGTCTATAGTCTAGTCTATAGTCTAGTCTATAGTCTAGTCTATAGTTATAGTCTAGTCTATAGTCTAGTCTATAGTCTAGTCTATAGTCTAGTCTATAGTCTAGTCTATAGTCTAGTCTATAGTCTAGTCTATAGTCTAGTCTATAGTCTAGTCTATAGTCTAGTCTATAGTCTAGTCTATAGTTAAGTCTAGTCTAGAATTATAGTATATTCTATGGTGAAGAACATCATTTCATACCCAGCAAGTAAATTATTAGTTTTTTAAAATTTCATACGAATTGTTGCTATTGAGTCTTATCCAAATAGAGCGCATAATAAAAGCTAAAAGTCAGAAAATATTAAAGTCATATTTCAAATAGAAATTTGCTAACAAAAGCTACTTTTTCAAATTTTATTTATATAATCAAAATGTTAATGAAATATTAGATAATATTCCATAAGTAATAAGAGCAGAAATAAAAAAAATTAATAATTTTTTTATAAAGTATACAAAATATTAAATATAAACAGCAGTAGTCAGTGACTTTTTTCTAAAGTTATTATTCAGGAGGCCTTTTGCCTCATCCTAATGATCTCTGTGTGTTCTCTCGTCATCATAGATGGATGTTTGCCGTGGTTATGTGTTTTATTTTATGATACATTTAAAATTCATAATTTTATTCGTTGTAGTTTTTTTTTTTATTTGTTTCTTTGTATTTAACTATTCAGCCATATGAAATGCTAAATTTGTTCTGTCAGTTTTGGGGGCATTAAATATGGAAGCGTCAAAAAAGAAATCATTATAAAATTGGCGGTCTGTGGCGGTTTTTTCATAATTTTTTGCAAAAAATTATTGTTTTGTGAACAGAAAACTACAGTTAAATTGCTATGTATGATTAGTTTGTCAAAGGAAGCGAGACATTTCTTAATTAAAATCACTTCCAATTTGTAATTGAGGTTTTCTGATGATTTCTTAAATAGAGTATTGATTATATTCTAGTCTATATTATTGTCTAAAGTCTAGTGTGTAGTATTGATTATTGTCAAATTTTTGACTCCATACAATCCCTCTGAATACAGAATAGTCACTTACTAGATTTATAGACAAGTCCTATAGTCCTGCCTATAGTAAATAGCGAATAGGAAAGTTAGTTAGATGAACAAAGTAGCACCTATATTGTAAATACTTTAGTGGATGTTTAAACAATAAAACAAAATGTTACAAACGGAATGACAAAATTAACATAACCATTCCTTTTGTTATGGGTGCAAGAATTATTAAAAATTTTTGTCGTATAAAAATATAGTAAAATATGTTTATTTTTTCGTAACGTTTTGTTCTAAAAACCCTTATAAAAGTCCCATATGTTGCTGGTTTGACTGTCTGATGAATTTATTTTGATGGCGGCTTCAGTCGTTTGATTTTAAAGCAGTGGTTGGCACAAGGGGGAAGAAATAATAGACATTTTCTAGTTAATTAGTTAGTTAGATAGTTAATTTGTTAGTTAGTTAGTTCGTTAGTTAGTTCGTTCGTTAGTTAGTTAGTTAGTTTAGTTAGTTAGTTAGTTAGTTAGTTAGTTAGTTAGTTTCGTTAGTTAGTTCGTTAGTTAGTTAGTTGTTCGTTAGTTTTAGTTAGTTAGTTTTAGTTCGTTCGTTTTCGAGTTCGTTCGTTCGTTAGTTATTCGTGTTCGTTTTAGTTCGTTCGTTCTTCGTTCGTCGTTCGTTCGTTAGTTTCGTTCGTTCGTTAGTTCGTTCGTTCGTTCGTTCGTTCGTTGTTTTTTTTCGTTCGTTCGTTCGTTATTCGTTCGTTCGTTCGTTCGTTCGTTAGTCGTTCGTTCGTTTGTTCGTTAGTTCGTTCGTTCGTTCGTTCGTTCGTTCGTTCGTTCGTTCGTTCGTTTCGTTCGTTCGTTCGTTCGCGTTCGTTCGTTCGTTCGTTCGTTCGTTCGTTCGTTCGTTTCGTTCGTTCGTTCTTCGTTCGTTTCTTTCGTTCGTTCGTTCGTTTTCGTTTCGTTCGTTCGTTCGTTCGTTCGTTCGGTCGGTCGTTCGTTCGTTCTTCGTTCGTTCGTTCGTTCGTTCGGTTCGTTCGTTCGGTCGTCGGTCGGTCGTTCGTTCGTTCGTTCGTTCTTCGTTCGTTCGTTCTTCGTTCGTTCGTTTCGTTCGTTGTTCGTTCGTTCGTTCGTTCGTTCGTTCGTTCGTTCGTTCGTTCGTTCGTTCGTTCGTTTCGTTCGTTCGTTCGTTTAGTTACTTCGTTCTTCGTTCGTTCGTTCGTTAGTTCGTTAGTGTTCGTTCTTCGTTCGTTCGTTCGTTTCGTTCGTTCGTTTTAGTTCCTTCGTTCCTTCGTTCCTTCGTTCGTTCTTTGTTCTTTCGTTCGTTCGTTCGTTCGTTCGTTCGTTCGTTCGTTCGTTCGTTCGTTTCGTTCGTTCGTTTCGTTCGTCGTTCGTTCGTTCGTTTCGTTGTTCGTTCGTTCGTTCGTTCGTTTCGTTCTTTCGTTCGTTCGTTCGTTTCGTTCTTCGTCGTTCGTTCGTTCGTTCGTTCGTTCGTTCGTTCGTTCGTTCGTTCTTGTTCGTTCGTTCGTTCGTTCGTTCGTTAGTTAGTTAGTTTAGTTAGTTAGTTAGTAGTTTAGTTTTAGTTAGTTAGTTATTAGTTAGTATTAGTTAGTTAGTTATGTTAGTTAGTTAGTTTATTAGTTAGTTCGTTAGTTAGTTAGTTACGTAGTTCGTTAGTAGTAGTTAGTTTAGTTAGTTAGTTATTTAGTTTAGTTAGTTAGGTTAGTTAGTTAGTTCGTAGTTAGTTGTAGTTAGTTTAGTTATTAGTTAGTTAGTTAGTTAGTTAGTTAGTTAGTTCGTTAGTTAGTTTAGTTTAGTTAGTTAGTTATTCTAGTTAGTTTGGATTGTTATTGTAATATACTTTCTGTTTATTTTAAAAAACTTCGTGAACATTCGTATTGTGCTCATATTCGGCCTCTGTTGGCTTTGCTTGCTTACCACTATTCTAAATTCATATTTCATAAACGAACGCATGTGCGGGAGTATGTGTTAACTGTATCCAGTTTCGCTTTTAAATTTGTAAGTTCCCCATAAATGTAGCTGACAAGAATGTGTAGCGTTTGGAATTACATTGTGATATTTTGTTTTTGAGAGGGTGCCTATTGTTTAAATTATATTAATTGGCTTCAACTACTTCTTTGAACAAAATAAAAATTAACACCAATTTGTTAAAATTAAAAGAAACTTTTCTTGGAATTAGGCTAAAAACCCAAACCGTTGTGCGTACTTTCTCCATTGTTCTCCAGTGAAGTACTTGCAATTTTGGAATTTTTAAGATATCTAAGAGACATTTTAGATAAAAACCTAAAACAACAGTATGAACTTCTATTTCGCTTCTTAGATGTCGTTTAGTAACTAAATTTTATTTAACAGGGGAATTCCAGATGTTTCATAAATTAAACATTATTTAAGATTTATCACCTAAATATTAAACCACATTCCGCTTTATAAAATATTGTCTACAACATGGGTTTTTCTCATTCTGCAATTAAAAATTCTCAGAATTTATGATTTTTTTTATTTTGATTGAGTAACAAAAAGCAAACCGAAGAAAAAATGTGTCTTTCAGTCATAAATGGTTTAACATATATATTTAACAACAAATCATTTTTTTATGCAGTAACTAGCTGTATTTTTTAATGCATAAATAATTAAATAAATGGTGCTAGAATAGTAAGCAGTTGGTTTAAATTCTTAGTTGCTGACTTCGTGTATTATAAAACGAATCAAAGTGGCAAGGTAAACTAGTTTTCAGCACATAACAATACAATCAATAATATTTAATTTATATTTGCAGTTCAATTTAAATCTGTAATACAAAAAAATAAAATTATGGCCGGTTTAAACCATTTAACTGGTATACGTTATAACTTTAAATACACCATTTCCAGTTCCATTTAAATTTTTAGTTAAAACTCTAGTTTAAACTGTAAATCATGTGTGTGAGACGTTATGACTATAAATTTTAATTAAAACTGGCGATTAAACGCAGTAATCTAAACCAACACAGCCGTTATAAATCAAACCAAACAGACAGAATTCATTTATGTTTTTCTTTTTTGATATTATTAACGTTTATTTGTTATTTTATTTTGTTCATTTTTGTGGTTTCTTTATTAATAATATACACAAGCTGGCTGTTAACGAAAGCAGATAATACACCTAGTAATTTTATAAGTTTCAGTTCAGTTCTAGTTCAGTTCTAGTTTAGTTCTAGTTCAGTTCTAGTTCAGTTCTAGTTCAGTTCCAGTTCAGTGTTCAGTTCTAGTTCAGTTCTAGTTCAGTTCTAGTTCAGTTCTAGTTCAGTTCTAGTTCAGTTCTAGTTCAGTTCTAGTTCAGTTCTAGTTCAGTTCTAGTTCAGTTCTAGTTCAGTTCTAGTTCTCAGTTCTAGTTCAGTTCTAGTTCAGTTCTATTTCAGTTTAGTTCAGTTCTAGTTCAGTTCTAGTTCAGTTCTAGTTCAGTTCTAGTTCAGTTCTAGTCTAGTTCAGTTCTAGTTCAGTTCTAGTTCAGTTCTAGTTCAGTTCTAGTTCAGTTCTAGTTCAGTTCTAGTTCAGTTCTAGTTCAGTTCTAGTTCAGTTCTAGTTCAGTTCTAGTTCAGTTCTAGTTCAGTTCTAGTTCAGTTCTAGTTCAGTTCTAGTTCAGTTCTAGTTCAGTTCTAGTTCAGTTCTAGTTCAGTTCTAGTTCAGTTCTAGTTCAGTTCTAGTTCAGTTCTAGTTCAGTTCTAGTTCAGTTCTAGTTCAGTTCTAGTTCAGTTCTAGTTCAGTTCTAGTTCAGTTCTAGTTCAGTTCTAGTTCAGTTCTAGTTCAGTTCTAGTTCAGTTCTAGTTCAGTTCTAGTTCAGTTCTAGTTCAGTTCTAGTTCAGTTCTAGTTCAGTTCTAGTTCAGTTCTAGTTCAGTTCTAGTTCAGTTCTAGTTCAGTTCTAGTTCAGTTCTAGTTCAGTTCTAGTTCAGTTCTAGTTCAGTTCTAGTTCAGTTCTAGTTCAGTTCTAGTTCAGTTCTAGTTCAGTTCTAGTTCAGTTCTAGTTCAGTTCTAGTTCACCTAGTACACCTAGTACTGTTATAAGTTTTGGTAAAATTGTAAACTCTAGTTCAGTTCTATTTGAGTTCTAGTTCAGTTCTAGTTCAGTTCTAGTTCAGTTCTAGTTCAGTTCTAGTTCAGTTCTAGTTCAGTTCTAGTTCAGTTCTAGTTCAGTTCTAGTTCAGTTCTAGTTCAGTTCTAGTTCAGTTCTAGTTCAGTTCTAGTTCAGTTCTAGTTCAGTTCTAGTTCAGTTCTAGTTCAGTTCTAGTTCAGTTCTAGTTCAGTTCTAGTTCAGTTCTAGTTCAGTTCTAGTTCAGTTCTAGTTCAGTTCTAGTTCAGTTCTAGTTCAGTTCTAGTTCAGTTCTAGTTCAGTTCTAGTTCAGTTCTAGTTCAGTTCTAGTTCAGTTCTAGTTCAGTTCTAGTTCAGTTCTAGTTCAGTTCTAGTTCACCTAGTACACCTAGTACTGTTATAAGTTTTGGTAAAAT
>NW_023995565.1:50000-121560 GCF_015586225.1 Lucilia sericata | reverse complement strand
TATAGAGCTTATAGACTAACTGTATATTAGACTATAGTCTAGTCTTAAGTCTAGTCTATAGTCTAGTGTATAGTCTAGTCTATAGTCTAGTCTATAGTCTAGTCTATAGTCTAGTGTATAGTCTAGTCTATAGTCTAGTCTATAGTCTAGTCTATAGTCTAGTCTATAGTCTAGTCTATAGTCTAGTGTATAGTCTAGTCTATAGTCTAGTCTATAGTCTAGTCTATAGTCTAGTCTATAGTCTAGTCTATAGTCTAGTGTATAGTCTAGTCTATAGTCTAGTCTATAGTCTAGTCTATAGTCTAGTCTATAGTCTAGTCTATAGTCTAGTCTATAGTCTAGTCTATAGTCTAGTCTATAGTCTAGTCTATAGTCTAGTCTATAGTCTAGTCTATAGTCTAGTCTATAGTCTAGTCTATAGTCTAGTCTATAGTCTAGTCTATAGTCTAGTCTATAGTCCAGTCTATAGTCTAGTCTATAGTCTAGTCTATAGTCTAGTCTATAGTCTAGTCTATAGTCTAGTATATAGTCTAGTCTATAGTCTAGTCTATAGTCTAGTCTATAGTCTAGTATAGTCTAGTCTATAGTCTAGTCTATAGTCTAGTCTACACTCTAGTCTATAGTCTAGTCTATAGTCTAGTCTATAGTCTAGTCTACACTCTAGTCTATAGTCTAGTCTATAGTCTAGTCTATAGTCTAGTCTATAGTCTAGTCTATAGTCTAGTCTATAGTCTAGTCTATAGTCTAGTCTATAGTCTAGTCTATAGTCTAGTCTATAGTCTAGTCTATAGTCTAGTCTATAGTCTAGTCTATAGTCTAGTCTATAGTCTAGTCTATAGTCTAGTCTATAGTCTAGTCTATAGTCTAGTCTATAGTCTAGTCTATAGTCTAGTCTATAGTCTAGTCTATAGTCTAGTCTATAGTCTAGTCTATAGTCTAGTCTATAGTCTAGTCTATAGTCTAGTCTATAGTCTAGTCTATAGTCTAGTCTATAGTCTAGTCTATAGTCTAGTCTATAGTCTAGTCTATAGTCTAGTCTATAGTCTAGTCTATAGTCTAGTCTATAGTCTAGTCTATAGTCTAGTCTATAGTCTAGTCTATAGTCTAGTCTATAGTCTAGTCTATAGTCTAGTCTATAGTCTAGTCTATAGTCTAGTCTATAGTCTAGTCTATAGTCTAGTCTATAGTCTAGTCTATAGTCTAGTCTATAGTCTAGTCTATAGTCTAGTCTATAGTCTAGTCTATAGTCTAGTCTATAGTCTAGTCTATAGTCTAGTCTATAGTCTAGTCTATAGTCTAGTCTATAGTCTAGTCTATAGTCTAGTCTATAGTCTAGTCTATAGTCTAGTCTATAGTCTAGTCTAGTCTATAGTCTAGTCTATAGTCTAGTCTATAGTCTAGTCTATAGTCTAGTCTATAGTCTAGTCTATAGTCTAGTCTATAGTCTAGTCTATAGTCTAGTCTATAGTCTAGTCTATAGTCTAGTCTATAGTCTAGTCTATAGTCTAGTCTATAGTCTAGTCTATAGTCTAGTCTATAGTCTAGTCTATAGTCTAGTCTATAGTCTAGTCTATAGTCTAGTCTATAGTCTAGTCTATAGTCTAGTCTATAGTCTAGTCTATAGTCTAGTCTATAGTCTAGTCTATAGTCTAGTCTATAGTCTAGTCTATAGTCTAGTCTATAGTCTAGTCTATAGTCTAGTCTATAGTCTAGTCTATAGTCTAGTCTATAGTCTAGTCTATAGTCTAGTCTATAGTCTAGTCTATAGTCTAGTCTATAGTCTAGTCTATAGTCTAGTCTATAGTCTAGTCTATAGTCTAGTCTATAGTCTAGTCTATAGTCTAGTCTATAGTCCAGTCTATAGTCTAGTCTATAGTCCAGTCTATAGTCTAGTCTATAGTCTAGTCTATAGTAGTCTATAGTCTAGTCTATAGTCTAGTCTATAGTCTAGTCTATAGTCCAGTCTATAGTCTAGTCTATAGTCTAGTCTATAGTCTAGTCTATAGTCTAGTCTATAGTCTAGTCTATAGTCTAGTCTATAGTCTAGTCTATAGTCTAGTCTATAGTCTAGTCTATAGTCTAGTCTATAGTCTAGTCTATAGTCTAGTCTATAGTCTAGTCTATAGTCTAGTCTATAGTCTAGTCTATAGTCTAGTCTATAGTCTAGTCTATAGTCTAGTCTATAGTCTAGTCTATAGTCTAGTCTATAGTCTAGTCTATAGTCTAGTCTATAGTCTAGTCTATAGTCTAGTCTATAGTCTAGTCTATAGTCTAGTCTATAGCCTAGTCTATAGTCTAGTCTATAGTCTAGTCTATAGTCTAGTCTATAGCCTAGTCTATAGTCTAGTCTATAGTCTAGTCTATATAGTCTAGTCTATAGTCTAGACTATAGTCTAGTCTATAGTCTAGTCTATAGTCTAGTCTATAGTCTAGTCTATAGTCTAGTCTATAGTCTAGTCTATAGTCTAGTCTATAGTCTAGTCTATAGTCTAGTCTATAGTCTAGTCTATAGTCTAGTCTATAGTCTAGTCTATAGTCTAGTCTATAGTCTAGTCTATAGTCTAGTCTATAGTCTAGTCTATAGTCTAGTCTATAGTCTAGTCTATAGTCTAGTCTATAGTCTAGTCTATAGTCTAGTCTATAGTCTAGTCTATAGTCTAGTCTATAGTCTAGTCTATAGTCTAGTCTATAGTCTAGTCTATAGTCTAGTCTATAGTCTAGTCTATAGTCTAGTCTATAGTCTAGTCTATAGTCTAGTCTATAGTCTAGTCTATAGTCTAGTCTATAGTCTAGTCTATAGTCTAGTCTATAGTCTAGTCTATAGTCTAGTCTATAGTCTAGTCTATAGTCTAGTCTATAGTCTAGTCTATAGTCTAGTCTATAGTCTAGTCTATAGTCTAGTCTATAGTCTAGTCTATAGTCTAGTCTATAGTCTAGTCTATAGTCTAGTCTATAGTCTAGTCTATAGTCTAGTCTATAGTCTAGTCTATAGTCTAGTCTATAGTCTAGTCTATAGTCTAGTCTATAGTCTAGTCTATAGTCTAGTCTATAGTCTAGTCTATAGTCTAGTCTATAGTCTAGTCTATAGTCTAGTCTATAGTCTAGTCTATAGTCTAGTCTATAGTCTAGTCTATAGTCTAGTCTATAGTCTAGTCTAAAGTCTAGTCTATAGTCTAGTCTAGTCTAGTCTATAGTCTAGTCTAGTCTATAGTCTAGTCTAGTCTATAGTCTAGTCTAGTCTATAGTCTAGTCTAGTCTAGTCTATAGTCTAGTCTAGTCTATAGTCTATAGTCTATAGTCTATAGTCTATAGTCTATAGTCTAGTCTAGTCTAGTCTAGTCTAGTCTAGTCTAGTCTAGTCTAGTCTAGTCTATAGTCTAGTCTAGTCTATAGTCTAGTCTAGTCTATAGTCTAGTCTATAGTCTAGTCTATAGTCTAGTCTATAGTCTAGTCTATAGTCTAGTCTATAGTCTAGTCTATAGTTTAGTCTATGGTCTAGTCTATAGTCTAATCTATAGTCTTGTCTATAGTCCAGTCTATAGTCTAGTCTATAGTCTAGTCCATAGTCTAGTCTATGGTCTAGTCTATAGTCTAGTCTATAGTCTAGTCCATAGTCTAGCCTATAGTCTAGTCTATAGTCTAGTCTATAGTCTATTCTATAGTCTAGTCTATAGTCTAGTCTATAGTTTATTCTATAGTCTAGTCTATAGTCTATAGTCTAGTCTATAGTCTAGTCTATAGTCTAGTCTACAGTCTAGTCTATAGTCTAATCTATAGTCTAGTCTATAGTCTAATCTATAGTCTTGTCTATAGTCCAGTCTATAGTCTAGTCTATAGTCTAGTCCATAGTCTAGTCTATGGTCTAGTCTATAGTCTAGTCTATAGTCTAGTCCATAGTCTAGCCTATATTCTAGTCTATAGTCTAGTCTATAGTCTATTCTATAGTCTAGTCTATAGTCTAGTCTATAGTTTATTCTATAGTCTAGTCTATAGTCTATAGTCTAGTCTATAGTCTAGTCTATAGTCTATAGTCTAGTCTAGTCTATAGTCTAGTCTATAGTCTAGTCTATAGTCTAGTCTATAGTCTAGTCTATAGTCTAGTCTATAGTCTAGTCTATAGTCTAGTCTATAGTCTAGTCTATAGTCTAGTCTATAGTCTAGTCTATAGTCTAGTCTAGTCTATAGTCTAGTCTATAGTCTAGTCTATATTCTAGTCTACAGTCTAGTTTATAGTCTAGTCTACAGTCTAGTTTATAGTCTAGTCTATAGTCTAGTATATAGTCTAGTCTATAGTCTAGTCCATAGTCTTGTCTATAGTCCAGTCTATATATAGTCTAGTCTAGTCTATAGTCTAGTCTATAGTCTAGTCTACAGTCTAGTCTATAGTCTAGTCTATAGTCTAGTCTATAGTCTAGTCTATAGTCTTGTCTATAGTCTAGTCTATAGTCTTGTCTATAGTCTAGTCTATAGTCTAGTCTATAGTCTAGTCCATAGTCTTGTCTATAGTCCAGTCTATAGTCTAGTCTATAGTCTAGTCCATAGTCTAGTCTATAGTCTAGTCTAGTCTAGTCTATAGTCTAGTCTATAGTCTAGTCTATAGTCTAGTTTAGTCTACAGTCTAAACTACAGTGTATAGTCTAGTCTATAGCATATTCTATTACATATTCTTGTCTATAGTCTAGTGTTACTTGAGTACTCTAGAATCTTAAAAAATACTATTTTTGTTATAAGGTAATACTTTTCTAAAATTTAAATTTTCCATGCCTGGTACCTACCTTTCTGGCAATTTTTTTTGAAATTGAAATAAACTACTTTTTTCTTTTAAATTTAATTTATTCTTTTATTTGTTTTTCTCTTTTTAAAGATTTTTCAATAAATTATCCGTTTGTTTTTTTTAATCATGATTAAATTTGTAAGTTTTTTTATGATTAATTTAAAATTTTTTTATGATTAATTTAAAATTTTTACTCGTTTAATTGTGTGAGTATTATGTATTTTTCTCTGTATGTTTTTTATTTTAGAGTATTTTTTGGTGTTAATTTGATATTTGAATAATTAATTAATTAATTGTTTATTAACATTAACATTCAATTATTTAATTTAGTTTTATTTGGTTTTTTAATTTTGTATGATTTGTTTGTTTCATTAACAGTTTTTTTCTCTTAATGTATGTTAATTATAATTTTTGTTGTTGTGTATTTGATACTAGACTAGATACAATGAGTTTTTGTTTGCTTTTATTTTGTTTTAATCATTAATCGCTTTGATTTTGTTTTTTTTTTGTTAATTTAAGGTGAATAATACATTTATATAAATATTTTTGTTTAAGGTCTTTAGGTTGATTTTAGGGATTTCATATAAATTTAATGATTTTCTCTTTTTTTGGGGGATTTTTTGCTGCCTACTTTCGATATAATTATTTATTTTCAGATATTTATTCTTTGGTTTTAACAATATATTTGAAATAGTTCTTTTACAGTTAATTTGTTGTTAAGTTTGGTACTCTAAAGTTTAAGATGTCTAATTAGGGTTTAATTTTAGGTTTAAACTTCACTTAAAGTCAGAGTTAATCTTAAGCAAGATCAGTTACTAAAGATCTTATCATATCTTTGTTTGAGATAATATTAAACAAATATTACTTAGTTCATCATCTCTAAGGTTAATTTGAGAAAGATCATCCCTGATTAAGTTTAAATAAGATCATTTCCAACCTTTGTTCAATGAAAGAAATATAATTTCCGCTCATTGTTTAAATAAAGTTTAAAATATCGATGAGAACAAAAATCATCTCTGATCCTTCTTAACATTAAACAATATCAATTCCGATCTAAAAATTAAGTTTAAAGAAGATCCCCTTCAATCTTTTTTAATGAAAGTTTAAGCCTACTGTTAAAGCAGGCTTACGTAAGATATCTCTGATCTTTCTTAAACAGTAAGCAATATCATTTCCGATCATAATTTAAAGAAATTTTAAGCCTACAACTTTAGTTAAATTAAGTTTAAACAAGATCCTCTTCAATATTTGTTTAATGAAAGTTTAATGCTACTGTTACAGCAAGATATCCCTCGATCTTTGTTCAAAGAAAGTTTAAACTAACTTCTAAAGTGAGCTTAAGTAAAGCTACAGTTTAGAGCATTCTTAAGCCTGCTTATCTTAACTGATTAAAGACAGTTTAAAAAAGATCATCTTCGATCCTGGTTCAAAGTTTAAACAAGCCTTAGCAAGATCATCTTCTATTCTTGTTTAAACCATTACTTAATAAAAACTTTAGCAAAATCATGGGTGATCTTTCTTAAAAGAAAATTTAAAGTTTGAAGAGAGTATAAATGAGATCATGATCATGGCTATTAAAAGAATGATCATGTTCAATTCTGCTTAAAGTGATCTTCTAAACAAAGCTTAAAAACCAATATCAAAGTTTAAAAACCAATAAGATCATCACCGATCGTTATTTAAAGAAAGATCATCTTCGATTCTTTAGAAAGAGGTGTTCTAAGCAGATATTAAAAGCCAATATTATATACTTAATATCTTAATTTAATACCAGTGTCTAAATCGATCGTTATTAAAAGAAAGTTTAAACAAAATCATCTTCGATTCTTCTTAAGGAGATGTTCTAAGCAACGGTTAAAGCCAATATCATCTACGATCTTAGTTTATTGGATCTTAGTTTAAGGAATTCTAAGTGGCTAAAGTAATCTTAAGTGTCAATAAGAACACCTTTAGTAAACTTAAAATTTCTTAAAGCATCTTAGAATAAGCTTAGTTTAAACTTCAGTTATGCAGTGATCTAAACTTTAATTAAACAATTAACTTCTAAACGAGAAAGAAGACAGAAAGTTCAAGCAAGATCATCTTCGTTTATTGTTAAAAGGAATGTTCTGAATATCATCCCCGATCTTAGCTTAAAGGATTTCTAAGCCAGCGGCAAAAGTAATCTCAAGTTTCAACAAGATGGCGGTTAAATTAAAAGAAAGGTTATCTATGATTATAGTTTAAATACGTGGCATGCCTAGGCATCCTTATTTAAAATAAACCTAAGCTAGATCAACTGCGATCTCAAGCGATCTCAAGCGATCTTATCGTTTACCAAGCTAAGTTTATTTATTTAAAGAATGTTTAAATCATGATTACATAGTTCAAGTTGAAATCAGTCTTGCTAAAGTTACAATTTAGTAAACTTAGAGCTTTTTGAAGAATCTTAGAATCCGTTTAGTTTAAACTTTAGTTATACAATGACCAATCATTTTAGTTTAAACTTTAATTAAACAATTAACTTCTAAATCTTAGAAGCATATTTTTCATAGCATTTTAAACTGTGGACCTATTTCAGTTTCAATATTTAATTTGTAAATTTGAAATCATGTTAGTTTAAACTTCAGTTAATTGCTTAACCTGTTAAGTTAAACAATGATTAGTTTAAGTCTTGAAAACTAAACTTTCATTTAAATAACTTAAACCTCAGGATCACCTTAAACTTTAGTTTAACATTTAATTTGTAAATTTAGAATCATGTTAGTTTAAACTTTAGTTAATTACATAACACCTTTCCATAGTTAAATCTTTTAAAGTTTAAGTTTAAGTTTAGCATTAGAACTAAACTTTCGCTTTAATAAGTTTAAGCAACATCAATTTTGGAATCACCTTAGTTTAAACTATGATTAAACATTAAATCTGTAAAATTAGTATCATATTTGTTTAAACTTTAGTTAATTACTTAACTTATTAATATTAAAAACACATTTTTCATAGTTAAACCATGATTAGTTGAAGTTTAAATCGTAAAATTAAAGGAACTTAAAGTTAAGTTTAAACTTTTGTTAAACATCTGATTTGTACAGTTAGCATCACGCCAGTTTAAACTTTAGTTAATTACTTAACTTGTTAATGTTAAAAAAAACTCATTACAAGCTGTATATAACTTTTTTGAGGTTAAACCAAGATAAGTTTAAGTTTAAATCAGTTAAACTAAACTTTCACTACAGTTTAAACTTTAATTTGTAAAGTTAGAATCAGTTCAAGTTTAAATCAATAAAACTAAACTTTAACTAAAAGTTTTAGCAACTTCAACTATAGATTCAATTTCGTTTAAACTTTTGTTAAACATTTAATTTGTTAAGTTGGCATCATGTTAATTTAAACTTTAGTTAATTAATTAACTTGTTAATCTTAGAAAAAGCAAATTCCAAACTTATATAACTTTTTCATAGTTAAACCAAAATAAGTTTAAGTTTAAATCGGTTAAACTAAACTTTCACTTTAATAAACTTTAAGCAACATAAGCTTTGGAACCACCTTAGTTTAAACTTAAGTTAAACATGTAATAGCATGATGTTAGCTAGTTTAAACTTTAATTAAACATTTAATAAACTTTAAGCAACTTAAACTTTTAGTTTAAACTTTAGTTTAACATTTAATTTGTAGTGTTAGAATCACTCCAGTTTAAACTTTAGTTAATTATCTAACTTGTTAATGTTAGTAACACCTTATTTTTAACTTTACATAGTTAAACCAAGAAAAGTTTAACTTTAAATCTGTAAAACTAAACTTTCACTTCAATAAACACTAAGCAAATTAAACTTTGAAACCATCTTAGTTTAAACTTTAGTTAAACATGTAATTTGTAAAGTTAACATCATGTTAGTTTAAACTTTAATTAAACATTTAATAAACTTTAAGCAACTTAAACTTTACAACCACCTCAGTTCAAACTTTAGTCTAAACATTTAATCTGTAAAGTTAGCATCATGTTAGTTTAAACTTTAGTTAATTACTTAACCTGTTAATGTTAACAACAACTCATTTTAAACTCTAGTTAATCACTTAACTTGTTAGTTATCTTTTTTAAATTTTTCATCAATATTAACCAATTTTTTGTATTTTTTTATATTTATTACTAAAATCTCTAACCTAATGTTTTGTTTTTTTTTTTGTTAATATTTTCTTTAAACCTGGTTTAACTATAAGTTGCTCTAGTATATAAACATATTTTTCTGTTTAAGTATATGTATAATTGTCATTAAAGATATTTATCATAGTTTTATCTTAAAATTAACAAAATTAAAAGTTTTGTTTTAGCTAAAATTTTTGTTTAAATTAATTCACAGTTTTAAACATGTGTGTAAAGCATATAATTAGTTTTTAAGTTTATAATAATTCAGTTACTAGACTAGACTCAAAGCTTAAATTTAAAAATAAAGTTTTTTATTTAAAGTTAATTCGTTTTTTCACTTTTTTTTTGTAATTTATATAAATTTAAATATAATTTTCTTTTAACAAAAAATAAAGCTTCAAATTATAATTAGAATTATATCCAGCGAGGACGGTGAAATGTTTTTTTTTTTTTTGTTAAATAATTAAATAAGAAATAAATTTTTATTAAACAACAATCTATTTTATAATAATTAACTACAAATATATAAATATATTTAAAATTAATTTATCACAATACATACAACATAAATTTTTTATTTTTTTTTTTTTTTTAATTTAATAAATAATATTTGTTAATACCAAACAAATTACAATACAATTTAAACTAAAAGTATTGTAAAGTAATGTATTTATTTGCCTAGCCTAAAAGTAGGCCTTAAATTGTATTGTAACTTGTTTATATATTTTATTTTCTGTAATAATATATTTATTGCTATTTGTTTAACAAATTATAAATTTGTTTTAACTTTCATCATAATGTTTTGAATTTTTGCTGATTTTTTTTAAGATTTTAGTACTAGTTTTAAACTGTTAGGGTTTTTTCTAGGTTAAATTTTATGAAATTATAATTAACCAGTCTAGGTTTAAGTTTTAGAGGATTAAGTAATCCCTTAGTTTTGATAATTTTGTCTGGTTTTTGGATTTATAACTAAAATAAATATTTTCTGTAATTTTCTCTTAAATATGACTAGATTCTAGAGTGTTTAACAGACCTGATCTATGACTTAGTTTATGATATATTTAAGTATACTTAAACTTAGTAAGATTTTTATAGAAAGCATTATTTTCTAGGCCCAACATTTACTAATTTTTACTAATACAGTTTGTTATTAGTTTATAGTGATTATTTTATAGTAATATATTGTTAAATACTTTACATCATAAAAATTATCTGTAACAGATAAATTTCTTTTCAGATTCCTAGCAGTTTGAGATCGAATTATTGCTCGTACTTGAAAATTCGGAAAAATTTGAACCAAATCAGTTAAATACCTAAGCGTTATATTTGTTTTAGAACTAATTTTAAATATCACATAGAGGATAGAAACAACAAAACATATCAATGTTGAGCTCTAAGTAGGGGAAGCATAGGCTCGAAGTTGGGTCTTAGATCGAAACGAATGTATTTAGGCACATTTACCAAAACCAAGTTGCTGGACATATTGGGCGCTTATGCACATACTTTTGGCGTGTCCGATTGCTTTACAGAAACAGAAATTATAGGGAATTGTAAGTTATTGAGATTGTGTTCAAAAGCAACCCCTGCTGGAATCTGTTTTTACTCGGAGGGCTCTTAACTGGGAAACGGTCTTCCAAATTACACTAATATCTTCCAGTTGGAAGTTTTTTTCATCAGGGAATGTGTAAATGGATTGGCGTCAATCGAGTTAACATATGTATTTCCCGACAGCCAAAAGCCAATTACGTAGATATCGGCCGATAAAGACTTTGAAGTACTTTACATGAACACTTGTCTTTCGGCCTTGAATCACGGTGTACACTAAAGACTAACCACCACCGCCTCCTTGTAATTGCTTAGGAACACGCAGGTCTAAATTTTCTTGGCGATGTTTAAATTTTCTTGGCTTGCAATTACCTTAAGTACTTATACTATCTGATCTTCGACCATTACTGCTCTTTACGGCCATACAGATGTAATGGCCAAAGTCGAGTTCTTACTCACAGAGAACACAACGAATTTATTGTGATCAGAGTAAACCTTGAACATACACTACATATAGATGCGATGCCGGACCATTTACAAGCAATTACCTTAAGTACCTTAAGTTATACTATCTGATCTTCGACCATTACTCCTCTTTACAGCCATACAGATGTAATGGCCAAAGTCGAGTTCTTACTCACAGAGAACACAACGAATCTATTGTGATCAGAGTAAACCTTGAACATACACTACACATAGAAGGGAAATTCAATGATGCCACGAGAATAAGATACCGCACATCCATCAACATTCAACCCAGCACAATTCCCATTCATCCGACACATTAATAGAGAAAAACATTCGGCACACTTATTCTTTATATACAGCAGGACGAGGTCCGAATATCCCTATATGTGGCACCACAGTCACTCCTCTCAGCGGTGCTTTCCGGCAATAGAACCGAACTTCTCCCGAAGTTATGCTGTATTGTGTTCAACAACAGCCTCTACGTGCAGTCCGAAGGGTACTCTTTAATAACCGGCACCAGATTACGTTCGCAACTCTACTCTGCGTGCCATCGGCTCTCGTGGTATCAGTTAAAATAAGTACTCTGGTTCGACCGCAAATCAAATGATTTCTAGGAATGGCCGTGGAGTTCCTTGGCATCAACAGTTTATAGTCACGGCAGACTAGAGGCCATTCTCTGACTCCGCGATTGCAATAACACCAAGATGTGAAAAAATTCATCCAGATAACGTGCTCACCCCTGGGGGATCTGCAGATACAGTTTAATCTATTAACGTATTGGACTCTGTAAGAAATCCATAAGCGAATATTCTACCAGTGGTAAGCTGATCATCATATGGGTACCATGCCACACGGGGAATGTACTTGTCATAAAGTAAAGGTAGCGTGGGAAAGTTTACTTAATGATGAATCGTTCTAAGCTTTGAAAACATAGGTGAGTAGTCCTTAGTTTCTCAGGAACACCTTTCATTGTCATATCGTTAGAACGGTGATATATGCCTCACATTGGAACGCTGCTCCAGAGAAATAATAGAGTTAAATAGCCTACTGTCTACGATAAATATCTTCGCTCCTATTCGTAAATCGTTAGAAGATTAGGTGAAGTGAAGTAAATTGTTTTTCTATTTCTTACACTATTTTAAAAAACAAGAGACTTAGACGCTTCTGTCGACACTTGAAAATGCACTAAGTCCAGTTGATATCGCACTGTAGTCTCATGTACTAAACATCAAGAGTTTCTGATTTCTTAAAATTTTCCAATCTGCAAAGGTCTTGGTCTATTATTGAATGAATAAGACTGACAGATGTGGCTGTTATCGACGAAAGAGTAGATATGATTGGCAGTCTGACAAAGAAGATCGTTTTTGAAAAGAGAAAATAGAGTGGGGGAAAGAAAGGAGCCTTGCAGTAGATCCGTTCTTGAACTCATGTCGTGATTAAGTAATTCATATTCCTCATGTTGCTGACATCGAAGAAAGTGTAGAAGGTCGGTTATAAAAATTTGAAATACATTTGGGAAAGAATGGAAATTTGCGATCAATCTTGAACTTTCTTGATGAAATCCTAAAGGTCCAATCGAGTTGCAAAAATTATCGTTGCTTTTTCTTTTTCATATTTACTCAAGAGGTTAAGGTCTAATGTGCTGCAAATGTTTAGGTCTTTTCATCCTATAAAGCCCTTTTACGATTTAAGTTCATCCTCATTTCGGTGAGTTCTTCTTTCCTCTCTATCAATTGATTCAAATTATGGTGATTGATCACAGCCTTATAGAGTTGTTTGATCTTTTATTGTTTTGTTTGGAAATTGGTTCTCTAGGTACTCTAAGTTACTTTCTCTTTTCACACCGATTCAAGCTTGAATTGGACGCCCCCAGCATCTACATAATCAGAGAAAGGAAGGCATAAATGATAAGTTGAGTTTTAAGTTTCGATTGATCACTATTTTGTTTGGAAATTGGTTCTCTAGGTACTCTAAGTTACTTTGGCTTTCCTTACCGATTCACATTCGAATTGGAGCTGCATTATCAGAGAAAGAAGGGCATGAATGATAAGTTGCGTTTCCAGTTTCGATTGAACATGGCCTTATAAAGTTGTTTGATCTTTTATTGTTTTGCTTGGAAATTGGTTCTCTAGGTACGCTAAGTTACTTTGATTTTCCTTAACGATTAACGTTCGAGTTGGACGCTCCAGCAGACCGGGATGCAAGGACGTAAAGTTTAAAAGTTTCCATAATTGTTAAGAATCTAGGAGAAGGGGAAGAGAGGGCGTTGGCTACTTCATTGATGAAATTCCAAATTAGATTATAATAAGACTAGCGGAATGAGAAAATTGTACGTTTAAATAGAACGATATGAAGAATACCTGTCCTCTCTATGATACGCTTCCAAGCTTCCGTAGAGAGCAGTTAAGAATACTTTTATTAGTGCTGTGTACCAGTGACGCTTGCCGGAAGACTAGGTCTTGAATATAATGATGACTGTAGAAGCTATCATATGGAAGAGGAAGAAGATTAGACAGTGTTATATCTACTATCCATTTGCTTGACATTTAAAGAGAATAGAGAGCGATACTTCGGTACTCCCTTTTCTTTAAGATATGAAGTAACTACATATCTAGGATAAATTTTCATTATATGCTCAACTGAATCAATGAAACCGGGAGGTTTCTGGAAGCAATGAATAATATAGACTCCTGTAACCACTAGGTTGACATAATTAAACTTAGCTTTTTATGAAGTGACGGCACTTTGAACTTAACAGAACACTAAATGACTTTAATTTTCAAGTGTTATATTAATTCAAATCCAAACTACTTTAGATTCCCTAATAGAAAGTGACACTTTCGTATTAGAAGCTCTCTTTGAGCCAATTTCCTAATAGCTCAAGTTTATGTTATACATTTTTCTCTATGATGTAAAGTATTTAGTCTAGAATTGGCCATATTTTATCATATAATTATTACTTTCCTAATTTTGTTTTAAAAATTTACTTTAACAATAATTTTATTTTGGAAAATTTAAATTAGTTCTTAATTTATTAAAAAAACATAAAAAGGGGTTTTACAAAAGAATAAACACAATTTAATGCCTTATAAAACGTGCAATCAGTCTAACGTGTACCAGTAATTTTTTCCATTTTTTATTTACTAAGAAACCACAAAACTTTTACAGGAATATTAAAAAAAAGATTTCACAAATCGTTTTAGAAAGCCAACACCTTAAAGTAGGCTATTATTTTTTAAACAATTTACTGCCTAAGAGTAGGCTTTCAAATGATTTGTGCAAACATTATTAGTTTTCTTTTAATATGTAAAAAATATTATTATAGCAAATGCTATTTTTTTTCAAAAAAAAAAAAAAAAACAGGGAGGGGTTTTAAAGTCTTTTAATTAGTTAATCAAACAGTTAAGTTTTCTTTAATAAAATTTAAAGAAAATACTGTTTGTTGTTAAATTAACATAAAGTTAGCAGGGTTAGAGAGAGAGAGGGAAAGAGTGTAAGAGAGTTTTAAAATTATATTAAAGTTATAAAGTTTTCTTTTTTGTATAATATTTCCTATAATAAATCTTTATAATTATAGTATAATTTAATATAAAGTTTTCTTGTGTTGTTTCTTTACCCTCAATTTAACATTTATTTAGTTTAATATTTTTTTAATAAATTTATTTAAAATCTCTTTTTTGTTTTCTTTAAAACTTTTTGGTTTTGTTTAGCAACAACTCTTATTAATTCTCTCTTATTAACTTTGGCACCATTAACACATTCTTACTCATTTGCTATAAAATATTTTAATAAAACAACCATTCATTTCTAACCTTACTTTTTGTGTGTGTGGAAAACGTTTAAGTTTAGACCAATGTAGCCTGTTTACGCCAACAACAGAATACCATACCGGGCATTTTTGTGTCCTTATCTTCTAATTATAGATTCGTTTGTGGTCCTCCCCCACCGCCGGCACCGCTGCCACTAGCACCTAAGGCTGCAGTGGCAGTCAATTGATTAGTGGGATGTACACCGGTTAAACCCAAGGTCATGCTGCTCAAGAGTTCATGTTCATTTTTAGCCTGTCTTAACCAATTGCGTAAATCTCTGGTACGTTCCACCAGACTGGTGGTATAGCTGACGGCTCGGGGATTTTGTGAGACTATGGTATTGGCTGCTATAATAGAATTCTGCATGCGTCCCGAGGCAAGTTGTCTATAGGTTTCCAAACGATCTGCTAAAGTTGGAATAGAATGAGCTGTATGTAGTGTGGAAGGAACATTGCTAGCGGCATTAAGTTGTTGTTGTAGATTAATATGGTTGTTACCTGATGAGGGATTATTGGTTGCTACCGTTCCAGTAGTTAACATATGTGACCAATTCAATTCAGAGGGTGAGATCATGGGAGCGCTTAAGGCTTTTGTAAAAGAAATATTAAAATATAGTCAACAACATTCCAAATATAAAAGAACACTTACCTCCATGTTGTCCCGTTTTACCCAACAAATCTAAAATCTCTCGTATTTCTGCATTCAAAATTTCCAAATTCTTAATGCAGTCATTCGATTCCAATTGATATAGATCTTTACGTTTATTGAGATTCTGTGTATCACCACTGGCAAAATCAGTGCTGCTAAAACCTGAGCTAGAGTGTGAGGATAAATCACTGAGCGTGGCATCCTCTTTCTGTTCCACACCCAATAGATCCATGGTAGGTTTTTCTTTTTCATAAATACGCAAAAGACTCTGTTCCAAGTGTCTTAAACGTATGACCTTTTCACCCAATAAAGCTCTGGTACGATGCAAGTTAACCTCCATTTCGGTAAGCTCTTTTTCTTCCTGTATCAATTGATCCAAACTGTGGCGACTAACCATGGCCTTGTGACGTTGTTTGATCTCTCGTTGTCTGGCTCGGAAATTGGTTCTTTGGGTGCGCAAAGATTCTTTGGCTCTACGCACCGAATCACGCTCTAAATGTATGCGATGTTTAAAGAATTCCAATTCCGAACTGGCCGCTCCAGCAGCTGCATAATCAGCATTGGATATATCCGAGAAGGGATAGCGCAAATGATAGGTAGCATCCAGAGTATTTTCGGGAAATTGATCTTCTAAATCTTCCAGCTTTTGCAATTGATGTCGTAGATTTTCGACTGGTGTGCAAGGACGTTCCGATTTAAAGTTTTCAGAATTGTTGAGACGTGAAGTAGAGGCGGATTTTGACGTGAGAACTGTTTCTTACGTTGTACACCACCTCCTCCGCGAGAATTATTATTGTTCTCTTGATTACTTTGGAAAGCTTCGGAATCCGAATTGCCATTATCACTTAATATGGGCTGAGGTGCCGGCAAGTAACGTCCCTTGGAATAGTTATTGGAAATAGTAGTATCCGATTGACTCATTGAAGTAGTATCATCCTGGGCCTGCAAGTGTTTGATATATTTAGAGGCTATACCCGGCTTACGTGTTGCCGCAGCAGGACCCTTTTCAGTGCTACGTTCACTATGATGCTGCTGCTGCAAGTCACCTTTACCGGGAGGATGTAGATGTGTTTTGGGTGGCAAAGGAGGTTTTCCATTCTTGCCCGTGGTATTGGTAGAGACACCAACACTATTTTGACACGAAGTAGAATAAGAGAGAGAACGATTATCACTGTTGCCTATAGAAGGCTTATTCGATATGGATCGTTCTGTTTCCGAACCCGTGGTACAAGTGTGTAAACTTTGCTGCTGTAAAGCTTGCGCTTCACGTCTACGATTTCTTCTTTCCAATGATAGTTTAACATCGGTCTTTAGTCTTATATACTTCTCCTTGAGGCATCTATATTTATCTTCTAGAAGACGTTTTTCACAGCGCACTTTCTCATAGAGTCTATCTTCGCCATTGTCTCGCATTCTTTGTCTCTCTAGCTCTAGTTCATGATTAAGTTTATCCTTCATTTCGTTTAGTTTCAAGGCATGTTCCTTTTTCAATATCTCCTCCTCACTCTTGAGGTCTCTTTCTAAGTCTTCCAATATCTCGGCATGATTCTTTTGTAGGGTACACATTTGCGCCTTATGTTCATCTACCACTGCCTTGCGTTTAGTATCCAATTCTTCTTCCAATTGATGGCGTATTTCCTCAAATTGCAACTCGATAGCCTCCTCCATTTGATGGCGATGTGAGGTCAAACGCAAGTCATATTCATGACGTATACTCTTCAGTTTCTGCTCATGTTCTTTCTTAATCAAATCGATTTCTTTTTGCAATTGTTCCTCCAAACGCTCACGTTCTTCTTTCAGCCATAGTTGTTTTTCTTTCTCCAATTTTTCCTGCATATTATCGGCAGTCTTATCCATTTCCTCCTCTTTAGTTTTTTTCCGCCACTTTCTCGGTGTCTTTCTTTAGGAAACTCACTATTTTGGAAGCCACTTTTAGGGATCTTGCGGCCGATTTTTCACTATTGACCGATTGTAATTTCTTTTCCAATTGTTCCACCTCACGACTGTGTTTACGATCTAGTTCATCTAAATCGAAAGGATTGTTGGATGGAACCGCCGACTGTAAAGAATCTTGTTCGGATTTGTTGATTATAAAGCTTCTAACGGAACTGCCTTTAGAATCGGAATCGGTATCCTCGTAAAGAGGTTTAACTGTGGTTGTTTCTTTCAGTTTATCCAAATATTGCACGGCTGAGTTATTGACTGAGATTTGAGCATGTTCCACACTTTGCGATCTAGTCAAATCGGTGACTTTGGCTTTTTCACGTTCAGGCAAATCCATAGAAAAGCTTTGAGCTTTTAACATTTGTATAGTTTGAGTCTTGGAAACAGGTATTATCTTAACCTCTTTGAGATGTTTTTCATCATTGATAAGGAATGGATTAAGGCTACGTTGATAGGCCACACCATCTAAAGGCAAACTGCCAATACCCACACAATCATTTAGCTCCTCACCATCATCTTCATCGTCATCATCCCAGGGATCATCATCTTCAGCATCATCATCCGAATTGGCCGATACTTCAGGACTTTGAGTCAATTTTCTCGAACTACTAGGATCTTCCTCGGGTGAATGTCGATTCTTGGAACAATCTTCTAAATTAAAATGTACACGCCTTTTTTCATCGCCTGTCTCCTCATGATTATCCTTTTCCATGCGTCTACGCATGTCAGTCAAACTGGAATCACGTAAAATACCTTTCACACCTGGAGGTGTACCAGCCATGCCCTCCACTATAACATTGGAACTATTACTGACAATATTGTGCGGATTGGTGATAATGGCAGAAGCCTGATTTAAACCCACTTCCATTTGGCGACGTGATTTTAAAAACATAGCTCCTGTGCCCGACAAAGTAAAACCTTTCTTTTCATTGAGGCTTAAGGCATCTGTTTCCGGCTTATTGGCCAATGGGAACTTTTGCAATATATTATCATTAGACAAACGCATATTGAAACCTAACTGGGGATTTGTTTTGGCCACTTCAAAGCGAGTATTCTTTACCGGCATAAAAGTGGAACCAAAATTTTTCGTTCTCGATTCCAAGAAACGACTAACACCACCACTAAAACCACTGGGAGTGTTAGAGGAAGAAGAGGAGTTGTTGGTAGTTAAACTACCACAACCGCTGCTACCATTGCCACCTCCCATACTCGTGTTACTCTGTTTAGGTATAGCTCCCTGAGTCATTTGCGTTGTACTGGGTGAAGACATTTCCAAAGTATTGGTAGTATTATCACATTCATCGGTGCCCTGTAAACTACGTATACCCGAATCTAATTGTGAGGCATCATCTGAATTATCCACCACATTGGTAGTGGTTGTTGTAGGAGCTATTGAGGTTGTCGTTGAATTGGTGGTATTAGTGAGGGCGCTGATGATGACATTCGTCGTATTGTTTTGTGATTGTAAAGCTGCCGCATTTTGATGCTTTTGTCTTGCTTGTTCTACTAAATTACGATAAACATCGTCGAGTGGATGTTCCCATTGTGAGGTTTTTGTTTTTAGATTATAATAATAATGACCACATTTTTCCTCTGAATAACTAGAACAAACAGAGAGACAAAAAAAAACTCATATAAATATCTCTAACTATACAAAGGATACTTTTGGCTTTGTTTTTATTATTGTTGATTTCATGTCCTTATTATTATGAATTTCATGTCCTTGCATAAAAACTTACCATATTTTCCAATCATCGGGCAGGGCCTGCATTAAACCTTCTTTAGCCAAATACAGCAAATGTGTTTCTTTAACTGGATCAATGCCAACCAATACAGCATAATCGTTGATTTCTAAAATGAGACATAAAAATATTAAATATTAAAAGTTTATCTATCACTGCATAATATCGATAAATAAATATACAAGTTTGAGTATCTAGATGGATGCATCATCCATCTGATGATGGATGTTTAAGTGAATGAATGTTGTTTGTTCATAAATATTATTAAATTTCGTTTTCTTCATTATGATAATTGCTTTAAATTTGTTATTAAATTTCTTTTCCTTTAAAAGCTAAAGGTCACGTGCTTTTTCCCAGAAAAATTATTATTACGTTGAAATTGTAATAAATTTTAAATTGAGTTTTAACTATAAACTCGAGTAGAGTAAAATGTTTGTTTGTGTACGTTTCTTTATTCTTATTAATATGTAGACCTTTAACTTTCTTCAAATTAAATTTTAAAAATTCATTGGTTTGTAAATAAATATCTTTTAACCTTTACAATTAAGATAATATGATAAATATGTATAAAGTTAACATTAAAAATGTTTTAATTTCTAAGTAAATTTTTTTTTTCTTTAAAAAAAGTAATCTTTCTTAAAAGCTTCCAAAGGTCATACGAAAAGGTCAAACTTTTAAATTTCCTGGCAAAATTCGATTGGTATAAAGTATATAAATCATGTTTATGTTTTACATCTACTGATAAACAGAGTTTATTTTCAATAAAATGTTATCTTTTAGGTCATCTCATCTAAGACCTATCAGACCTTAAATAGGCCAACTATTATAATTAGATCAATTTATACCTTACCGCTGGTTTAATGGTTAGTGTTCTAGTGCATTAGACCAGAGGTCGTCGGTACGATTTCCAGCATTTTCTCAAGGGGGCATTGTATGAGGGATAGGGTGAAATGAGACCCAACTTGTACGAAATTTGATAGTATCATTAGGCTTATATAGAACGTAGTTGTGTCTTTTTTGAACATATAGCTCATTTACTGCAAGGCTGGCATAATGGTTTCATGAAAATTTAATGTTTTACTTTGAATTGTACCCTACACCACTATAATGGGGAGTTCTGATGTTTTCTAACACCCAAAAATATTGGCCATACACCTTAAAGTATACCAATCGGCTCAGAATCACTTTTTGAGTCGATTAAGCTATGTCCGTCTGTGTGTCCGTATAAATCTTGCACGCTACAGGTCGCAATTTTCAAGATAAGATGATGAAATTTGACACATACCTTTCCTATACAAAGCCTATTGAAATTGGTTCATAATTTTCATCTAACCCCCATACAAACGTACCCCCTTAATAGGGCTTTTGAGCCCTAGTATATGCACAAAAATCTACAGAACTTAGTTTTGTATAAAGTTAGTTAGTTAGTAGTAGTTAGTTAGTTAGTTAGTTAGTTAGTTAGTAGTTAGTTAGTTAGTTAGTATAGTAGTTAGTTAGTTAGTTAGTTAGTTAGTTAGTTAGTTCGTTAGTTAGTTAGTTAGTAGTAGTTAGTTAGTTAGTTAGTTAGTTAGTTAGTTAGGTGTAGTTAGTTAGTTAGTTGTTAGTTAGTTAGTTAGTTAGTAGTAGTTAGTTAGTTAGTTAGTTAGTTAGTTAGTTTAGTTAGTTAGTTAGTTAGTTAGTTAGTTAGTTAGTAGTTAGTTAGTTAGTTAGTTAGTAGTTAGTTAGTTAGTTAGTTAGTTAGTAGTTAGTTAGTAGTTAGTAGTTAGTTAGTTAGTTTTAGTTAGTAGTTAGTTTTAGTTAGTTAGTTAGTTAGTTAGTTAGTAGTTAGTTAGTTAGTTAGTTAGTTAGTTAGTTAGTAGTTAGTTAGTTAGTTAGTTAGTTAGTAGTAGTTAGTTAGTAGTTAGTTAGTTAGTTAGTAGTAGTTAGTTAGTTAGTTAGTTAGTTAGTTAGTTAGTTAGTTAGTTAGTTAGTTAGTTAGTAGTTAGTAGTTAGTTAGTTAGTTAGTTAGTTAGTTAGTTAGTTAGTTAGTTAGTTAGTTAGTTAGTTAGTTAGTTATTAGTTAGTTAGTTAGTTAGTAGTAGTTAGTTAGTTAGTTAGTAGTTAGTTAGTTAGTTAGTTAGTTAGTTAGTTAGTTAGTTAGTTAGTTAGTTAGTTAGTAGTTAGTTAGTTAGTTAGTTAGTTAGTTAGTAGTTAGTTAGTTAGTAGTTAGTTAGTTAGTTAGTTAGTTAGTTAGTTAGTTAGTTAGTTAGTTAGTAGTAGTTAGTAGTTAGTTAGTTAGTTAGTTAGTTAGTTAGTTAGTAGTTAGTTAGTTAGTTAGTTAGTTAGTAGTTAGTTAGTTAGTTAGTTAGTTAGTTAGTTAGTTAGTTAGTTAGTTAGTTAGTTAGTTAGTTAGTTAGTTAGTTAGTTAGTTAGTTAGTTAGTAGTTAGTTAGGTTAGTTAGTTAGTTAGTTAGTTAGTTAGTAGTTTAGTTAGTTAGTAGTTAGTTAGTTAGTTAGTTAGTTAGGTAGTTAGTTAGTTAGTAGTTAGTTAGTTAGTTAGTTAGTTAGTTAGTTAGTTAGTTAGTAGTTAGTTAGTTAGTTAGTTAGTTAGTTAGTTAGTAGTTAGTTAGTTAGTGTTAGTTAGTTAGTTAGTTAGTTAGTTAGTTAGTTAGTTAGTAGTTAGTTAGTTAGTAGTTAGTAGTTAGTTAGTTAGTTAGTGTTAGTTAGTTAGTTAGTTAGTAGTAGTTAGTTAGTAGTTAGTTAGTTAGTAGTTAGTTAGTTAGTTAGTTAGTTAGTTAGTTAGTTAGTTAGTTAGTTAGTTAGTTAGTAGTTAGTTAGTTAGTTAGTTAGTTAGTTAGAGTAGTTAGTTAGTTAGTTAGTTAGTTAGTTAGTTAGTTAGTTAGTAGTTAGTTAGTTAGTTAGTTAGTTAGTAGTTAGTTAGTAGTTAGTTAGTTAGTTAGTTAGTTAGTTAGTTAGTTAGTTAGTTAGTTAGTTAGTTAGTTAGTTAGTTAGTTAGTTAGTTAGTTAGTTAGTTAGTTAGTTAGTTAGTTAGTTAGTTAGTTAGTTAGTTAGTTAGTTAGTTAGTTAGTTAGTTAGTTAGTTAGTTAGTTAGTTAGTTAGTTAGTTAGTTAGTTAGTTAGTTAGTTAGTTAGTTACTTAGTTAGTTAGTTAGTTACTTAGTTACATGTAGGACAATGCCAGTCATTCCTAATAGGGCATTAGAAAACTCGTACCAATTACAGAACAATTGATTTGAAATCATTCGATCTAACATATACTAGGTATTTACTGCTTTTTTCGCAATGCAGGCCGAATAAGTCCTAATCATGTGAACCCGTTAACATCTAAGTATAAGAACCCATTTCAGTTTTTCTCATTAAATGGAACATTTCAAACTTTTAACATTAAAACTTTGATGTGCTTTATCTTTATATTTTAAACTCATTTTTAATCCATTAAAAGTTTTAAGTAAATCAAAATTTAATATTAATCAAATTTCTAGTTAAATAAAGTTTTATTTTTAGTTTAAAATAAAATGTAATGAAAAATGTTTTAAATTAATTATAAACGGATACATTTTCATAGAAACTAGTTTTAACTTTCAGTCTTCTAGTATTTATTAATGAAAATTTTCTACATTAAATTAATTATTTAGGTTAATTAGGAAGTACATTGCTTTTATATATAAAAAAACTTAAATTAATATGAATAAACTAGAACAGCTTTATACTCTCCTTTAAATATTTATACAACAAAGAAACCTATTTATGACTTTTTGTCGGCAGTGCGTGAGAAGGCAAATGAAACGTAAAATTAATATTTTAAATATAATGTTGTGTTAACAAGGAAGTACTCAGTCCCTTTGATGAGGAAATCTAAAGAAATAAACATGTAACACATTTTCATTAAATATTCATAATAGCAGTAAAAAAAAAAACATGATTAACAGATGACTTGCAGACCAATAAAGATTCCTTAAGAAAGAAAAAGTAAAAATAACCCAAATTTTTTAATAGTCTGTTCTTTTTTCAACAGGTTGTGCAAACACCTCAGAAAATTCTTTAAGGAGAATACAAACATACATACATGTGTATGTACAATGTACACATTCATTACATCACAATTTTTTACACCTGTTTTAATATTTACACTTCTTTAAAACACTTTCATTCATTCATTCTTTCATCAACTTCTAACATTAAAACTAACAAAAACTGACCGAGTTTTTTTTCTCGTAGAAATTTGTCACTTTCTCTGCTTAAATATTATTGGACACGCAACTTTAATATGCATATGTCAATTTTAATTATCCAAAGTAACCTAGTTTTTTGTAAGTTTTATTTCTGATTTTTTACTTACATTTTTCCACTTAGTCTAAAAATTATTATATTTCATATTTTTCGCTTTTGTTTAGAAATGCAAACACTTAAAACTAACATGTTTTGTAAAGTTAATTTTAAACAATATTTCAAAAAGTTATTTTCAACTTATTTCAGCAAATTCTTGACAATAACTGGACAGGTATTAATGAAATTTAAAAAAGTATATTTTTTGAATAACACATACTACCTACTGGCTTATCGATCCTGTGTAAGGGTTGCCATATAAAGTAGTTTTTATGGGAATTTAAAAAATTCGCGAAACATTACTTACAATAAAGCTAGACTATAAACTAGACTAGACTATAGTCTAGTCTATAGTCTAGCCTATAATCTAGTCTTTAATCTAGTCTATAGTCTAGTCTATAGTCTAGTCTATAGTCTAGTCTATAGTCTAGTCTATAGTCTAGTCTATAGTCTAGTCTATCGTCTAGTCTATCGTCTAGTCTATAGTCTAGTCTATAGTCTAGTCTATAGTCTAGTCTATAGTCTAGTCTATAGTCTAGTCTATAGTCTAGTCTATAGTCTAGTCTATAGTCTAGTCTATAGTCTAGTCTATAGTCTAGTCTATAGTCTAGTCTAGAGTCTAGTCTATAGTCTAGTCTATAGTCTAGTCTATAGTCTAGTCTATAGTCTAGTTCTAGTCTAGTCTATAGTCTAGTCTATAGTCTAGTCTATAGTCTAGTCTATAGTCTAGTCTATAGTCTAGTCTCTAGTCTAGTCTTAGTCGAGTAAGATAGTCTATAGTCTAGTCTCTATAGTCTAGTCTATAGTCTAGTCTATAGTCTAGTCTATAGTCTAGTCTATAGTCATAGTCTATAGTCTAGTCTAGTAGTCTAGTCTATAGTCTAGTCTAGTCTATAGTCTAGTCTATAGTCTAGTCTATAGTATAGTCTATAGTCTAGTCTATGTCTAGTCTAGTCTATAGTCTAGTCTATAGTCTAGTCTATAGTCTAGTCTATAGTCTAGTCTATAGTCTAGTCTATAGTCTCGTCTATAGTCTAGTCTATAGTTAGTCTATAGTCTAGTCATAGTATATAGTCTATAGCTAGTCTATAGTCTAGTCTATCGTCTAGTCTATAGTCTAGTCTATAGTCTAGTCTATAGTCTAGTCTATAGTTAGTCTATAGTCTAGTCTATAGTCTAGTTCTATAGTCTAGTCTATAGTCTTAGATCTATAGTTAGTCTATAGTCTAGTCTATAGTCTAGTCTATAGTCTAGTCTATAGTCTAGTCTATAGTCTAGTCTATAGTCTAGTCTATAGTCTAGTCTATAGTCTAGTCTATAGTCTAGTCTATAGTAGTCTATAGTCTAGTATAGTCAAGTCTATAGTCTAGTCTATAGTCTAGTCTAGTCTATAGGTCTAGTCTAGTCTAGTCTAGTCTATAGTCTGTTATAGTCTAGTCTAGTCTAGTCTATAGTCTAGTCTATAGTCTAGTCTATAGTCTAGTCTATAGTATTAGTCTATAGTCTAGTCTATAGTCTAGTCTATAGTCTAGTCTATAGTCTAGTCTATAGTCTAGTCTATAGTCTAGTCTATAGTCTAGTCTATAGTCTAGTCTATAGTCTAGTCTATAGTCTAGTCTATAGTCTAGTCTATAGTCTAGTCTATAGTCTAGATCTATAGTCTAGTCTATAGTCTAGTCTATAGTCTAGTCTATAGTCTAGTCTATAGTCTAAGTCTATAGTCTAGTCTATAGTCTAGTCTATAGTCTAGTCTATAGTCTAGTCTATAGTCTAGCTATAGTCTAGTCTATAGTCTAGTCTATAGTCTAGTCTATAGTCTAGTCTATAGTCTAGTCTATAGTCTAGTCTATAGTCTAGTCTATAGTCTAGTCTATAGTCCAGTCTATATTCCAGCCTATAGTCTAGTCTAGTCTATAGTCCAGTCTATAGTCTAGTCTATAGTCTAGTCTATAGTCTAGTCTATAGTCTAGTTTATAGTCTAGTTTATAGTCTAGTCTATAGTCTAGTTTATAGTCTAGTTTATAGTCTAGTTTATAGTCTAGTCTATAGTCTAGTCTATAGTCTAGTCTATAGTCTAGTTTATAGTCTAGTTTATAGTCTAGTCTATAGTCTAGTCTATAGTCTAGTCTATAGTCTAGTCTATAGTCTAGTCTATAGTCTAGTCTATAGTCTAGTCTATAGTCTAGTCTATAGTCTAGTCTATAGTCTAGTCTATAGTCTAGTCTATAGTCTAGTCTATAGTCTAGTCTATAGTCTAGTCTATAGTCTAGTCTATATAGTCTATAGTCTAGTCTATAGTCTAGTCTATAGTCTAGTCTATAGTCTAGTCTATAGTCTAGTCTATAGTCTAGTCTATAGTCTAGTCTATAGTCTAGTCTATAGTCTAGTCTATAGTCTAGTCTATAGTCTAGTCTATAGTCTAGTCTATAGTCTAGTCTATAGTCTAGTCTATAGTCTAGTCTATAGTCTAGTCTATAGTCTAGTCTATAGTCTAGTCTATAGTCTAGTCTATAGTCTAGTCTATAGTCTAGTCTATAGTCTAGTCTATAGTCCAGTCTATAGTCCAGCCTATAGTCTAGTCTAGTCTATAGTCCAGTCTATAGTCTAGTCTATAGTCTAGTCTATAGTCTAGTCTATAGTCTAGTCTATAGTCTAGTCTATAGTCTAGTTTATAGTCTAGTTTATAGTCTAGTCTATAGTCTAGTCTATAGTCTAGTCTATAGTCTAGTTTATAGTCTAGTTTATAGTCTAGTCTATAGTCTAGTCTATAGTCTAGTCTATAGTCTAGTCTATAGTCTAGTCTATAGTCTAGTCTATAGTCTAGTCTATAGTCTAGTCTATAGTCTAGTCTATAGTCTAGTCTATAGTCTAGTCTATAGTCTAGTCTATAGTCTAGTCTATAGTCTAGTCTATAGTCTAGTCTATAGTCTAGTCTATAGTCTAGTCTATGTCTAGTCTATAGTCTAGTCTATATTCTAGTCTATAGTCTAGCTCTATAGTTAGTCTATAGTCTAGTTATAGACTTAGTCTATAGTCTAGTCTATAGCTAGTCTATAGTCTAGTCTATAGTCTAGTCTATAGTCTAGTCTATGTCTAGTCTATAGTCTATAGTCTATAGTAGTCTATAGTCTAGTCTAGTCTATAGTCTAGTCTATAGTCTAGTCTATAGTCTAGTCTAGTCTATAGTCTAGTCTATAGTCTAGTCTATAGTCTATAGTCTAGTCTATAGTCTGTCTATAGTCTAGTCTATAGTCTAGTCTATAGTCTAGTCTATAGTCTAGTCTATAGTCTAGTCTATAGTCTAGTCTATAGTCTAGTCTATAGTCTAGTCTATAGTCTAGTCTATAGTTAGTCTATAGTCTAGCTATAGTCTATCTATAGTCTAGTCTATAGTCTAGTCTATAGTCTTATCTATAGTATATTCTTATAGAGATCAGGAGATTCCGAGTTTTTCTTGATTTTGTCGTGGTTTCAGGAGCTTTAAATTGTTTTTGTCTTTATTGTAGTTAGCCAATGTAAAACATTCCTAATCGTTATCAGGAGTTCCCGAATTCTTCTTAACTTCTGTCGTAGTTTAGCAGTATCGTTTTGTATTCATTATATTAGTCTAGACTAAGACTTTGTCTAGTATATAGTCTAGTCTAGTATATAGTCTAGTCTAGTATATAGTCTAGTCTATAGTCTAGTCTTAGTAGTCTATAGTCTAGTCTATAGTCTAGTCTATAGTCTAGTCTATAGTCTAGTCTATAGTCTAGTCTATAGTCTAGTCTATCAGTCTAGTCTATAGTCTAGTCTAAGTATAGTCTATAGTCTAGTCTATAGTCTAGTCTATAGTCTAGTCTATAGTCTAGTCTATAGTCTAGTCTAGTCTAGTCTATAGTCTAGTCTATAGTCTAGTCTATAGTCTAGTCTATAGTCTAGTCTATAGTCTAGTCTATAGTCTAATCTATTGTCTCGTATTTGTCTAGTCTATATTTTAGTCTAGTTAGTCTATTGTTTAGTCTATTGTCTAGTTTTCTGAAAAGTTCTCCAGTTTTGCAATATTCTTAAGAATACTAAACACTTTTTTATCAACATATGGCCACACTGATAACCCCACATTTTTTGCTAAAAAACACTTGTTATTCAAATTATTTTTCCAAAGAAAAAAATAACAACAATATCCATCCAGTATGAAGTATGTATGTATATGTAAATACTTAAACGTACATATGGAGGGGGGATGTAAATACCCGGTCATTTTGTAAATTGAATTTTCTAACTCTGAACTAACTACAGTTAATCCCAAATTTACAATAATTAAATCTAGTGATGCCGACTATTAACATTAACTACGGAGACAGACAGTACCTTAATTGCATTCGGTCCATGTTCTTGAACATTCGGGGAAACTAAATTATCAAATAACGCACAATTAACGTTTATTCTATTCTCCTAGCTGAGGAATCGAACACGATCGATATATCCCCATTTCAAATTCATCAGTGTGAATACTGGTAACTAGATTTCAGTGGACGTTTCTAATGTGAATACAATACCACGGCCGGCAGGGTATATTTTTTACTTTCCAGTTTAGTTTCGTGTAACTAGCCACCACTTCTAATGAAACTTTATCATGCCATCAAAACTACAGTCTAAAAAAAGTTTTTGTATTTAACTATTTACAGTGAAATCTTTGTAGTGGTTATCCGAAAAACTAAACTATTCTATTCGTGTATATATTTTTTTATAATAAACTGAAAACACTTTTAATAAAGTCAAAGTCCTTGTTCTAATGTTATTTTCTACAAAGAACTATAATACATAAATTAATAAGATCCCTGCACTAGAAAACTGACTCATGTTTTTGACTAGCTAATGTGTGTGTGTGTGTGAGTACTATGTGTTGTAGTTGTCATAACAATTATTTTGCCACACAAAACATCTGGGAAATGGGGGGTTGAATTCACATGTAGTGCTTAGTTTTTTAAGGTTTGTCCAAATAAAGATCCTTTATAGAAATAAAGGACAAATAATGCAAACAAAAAACTGCTAACAATTAAACATTTTGCATATTATTATGTGACTCTTTGTTTTGGGTGTTGGGTAAAAGTGGGCTTGGAGTATAATTGTGACAGTTGGGTACTATTTTAGCCATTTTAAAGCATGTTAATGTCAACGAAATAGATATAATTATTTAAATCCAGACTAAGGGAACTTGACGAATAACATATGAATGGAACATTATATTCGAAGAAGTGTTTAAGTAGGTTAGGCTTGGCTTAGAAAAAGTAAGCTCCATGTGATGCAACTCCTCTCATATAACGCTGTATTTCATTTTGATTTCATGGTATATTATGTGTTCAGTCATCTGTATTTCCTCCTATAGTGTAAGGTGTGTTTCAGAATTATAAGAACACTTTTTATTATAATATTTTTCATAAAAATGTTTAATAAATTTTATAAATTATTTTGGAAACATGATCATTTTTGAACGTGCTTTTCATCGATGTGCAATTTGTCTCCATTTCTTTCGTAATATCTAATATTTTTCAAATAACAAGTTTGCCTGTGTTTCAAAATTATAAAAACATTTCATTATTTTTAAAAATTAAACATAATTTTAAAAAATTATTTGGTAATTCGGCCTCCCTTATATTTTAGAAGATTTAATATTCCAGAATTCACACTTTTACTAAAGTTTTTATTATATTTTGATCAATATTTGATAATTCCTGTGAAATTCCATTTTTTCGTAAATTAAGGCTTTCGTACAGTTGATTTCCCAAGTAAACTCGATTGGGTTGTATACCCAAAAGACTTTCCGTGGACTTTACATCTGGTTAGCACTGCTGACCACTCTAACGCAGGTGTATTTTTGTCTAGTCTATAGTCTAGTCTATAGGTCTAGTCTATAGTCTAGTCTATAGTCTAGTCTATAGTCTAGTCTATAGTCTAGTCTAGTCTAGGTCTAGTCTAGTCTATAGTCTAGTCTATAGTCTAGTCTATAGTCCTAGTCTATAGTCTAGTCTATAGGTCTAGTCTAGTAGTCTAGTCTAGTAGTCTAGTCTATAGTCTAGTCTATAGTCTAGTCTATAGTCTAGTCTAGTCTGTATAGTCTAGTCTATAGTCTAGTCTATAGTCTAGTCTATAGTCTAGTCTATAGTCTAGTCTATAGTCTAGTCTATAGTCTAGTCTATAGTCTAGTCTATAGTCTAGTCTATAGTCTAGTCTAAGTCTAGTCTATAGTCTAGTCTATAGTCTAGTCTATAGTCCTAGTCTATAGTCTAGTCTATAGTCTGTATAGTCTAGTAGTCTAGTCTATAGTCTAGTCTATAGTCTAGTCTATAGTCTAGTCTATAGTCTAGTCTATAGTCTAGTCTATAGTCTAGTCTATAGTCTAGTCTATAGTCTAGTCTATAGTCTAGTCTATAGTCTAGTCTATAGTCTAGTCTATAGTCTAGTCTATAGTCTAGTCTATAGTCTAGTCTATAGTCTAGTCTATAGTCTAGTCTATAGTCTAGTCTATAGTCTAGTCTATAGTCTAGTCTATAGTCTAGTCTATAGTCTAGTCTATAGTCTAGTCTATAGTCTAGTCTATAGTCTAGTCTATAGTCTAGTCTATAGTCTAGTCTATAGTCTAGTCTATAGTCTAGTCTATAGTCTAGTCTATAGTCTAGTCTATAGTCTAGTATAGTCTAGTCTATAGTCTAGTCTATAGTCTAGTCTATAGTCTAGTCTATAGTCTAGTCTATAGTCTAGTCTATAGTCTAGTCTATAGTCTAGTCTATAGTCTAGTCTATAGTCTAGTCTATAGTCTAGTCTATAGTCTAGTCTATAGTCTAGTCTATAGTCTAGTCTATAGTCTAGTCTATAGTCTAGTCTATAGTCTAGTCTATAGTCTAGTCTATAGTCTAGTCTATAGTCTAGTCTATAGTCTAGTCTATAGTCTAGTCTATAGTCTAGTCTATAGTCTAGTCTATAGTCTAGTCTATAGTCTAGTCTATAGTCTAGTCTATAGTCTAGTCTATAGTCTAGTCTATAGTCTAGTCTATAGTCTAGTCTATAGTCTAGTCTATAGTCTAGTCTATAGTCTATTCTATAGTCTTCTATAGTCTAGTCTATAGTCTAGTCTATAGTCTAGTCTATAGTCTAGTCTATAGTCTAGTCTATAGTCTAGTCTATAGTCTAGTCTATAGTCTAGTCTATAGTCTAGTCTATAGTCTAGTCTATAGTCTAGTCTATAGTCTAGTCTATAGTCTAGTCTATAGTCTAGTCTATAGTCTAGTCTATAGTCTAGTCTATAGTCTAGTCTATAGTCTAGTCTATAGTCTAGTCTATAGTCTAGTCTATAGTCTAGTCTATAGTCTAGCCTATAGTCTAGTCTATAGTCTAGTCTATAGTTCTAGTCTATAGTCTAGTCTATAGTCTAGTCTATAGTCTAGTCTATAGTCTAGTCTATAGTTTAGTCTATAGTCTAGTCTATAGTCTAGTCTATAGTTTAGTCTATAGTCTAGTCTATAGTCTAGTCTATAGTCTAGTTCTAATAGTCTTAGTCTAGTCTATAGTTATGTCTATAGTCTAGTCTAGTCTATAGTCTAGTCTAGTCTATAGTCTAGTCTATAGTCTAGTCTAGTCTAGTCTAGTTTCTAGTCTAGTCATAGTCTATAGTCTATGGTCTAATCTAGTCTATAGTCTAGTCTAGTCTAGTCTATAGTCTAGTCTAGTCTATAGTCTAGTCTAGTCTATAGTCTAGTCTATAATCTAATCTATAGTCTAGTCTATAGTCTAGTCTATAGTCTAGTCTATAGGTCTAGTCTATAGTCTAGTCTATAGTCTAGTCTATAGTCTAGTCTATAGTCTAGTCTATAGTCTAGTCTATAGTCTAGTCTATAGTCTAGTCTATAGTCTAGTCTATAGTCTAGTCTATAGTCTAGTCTATAGTCTAGTCTATAGTCTAGTCTATAGTCTAGTCTATAGTCTAGTCTATAGTCTAGTCTATAGTCTAGTCTAGTAGTCTATAGTCTAGTCTATAGTCTAGTCTATAGTCTAGTCTATAGTCTAGTCTATAGTCTAGTCTATAGTCTAGTCTATAGTCTAGTCTATAGTCTAGTCTATAGTCTAGTCTATAGTCTAGTCTATAGTCTAGTCTATAGTCTAGTCTATAGTCTAGTCTATAGTCTAGTCTATAGTCTAGTCATAGTCTAGTCTATAGTCTAGTCTATAGTCTAGTCTATAGTCTAGTCTATAGTCTAGTCTATAGTCTAGTCTATAGTCTAGTCTATAGTCTAGTCTATAGTCTAATCTATAGTCTAGTCTATAGTCTAGTCTAGCCTATAGTCTAGTCTATAGTCTACTCTATAGTCTAGTCTATAGTCTAGTCTATAGTCTAGTCTATAGTCTAGTCTATAGTCTAGTCTAGCCTATAGTCTAGTCTATAGTCTCTATAGTCTAGTCTATAGTCTAGTCTATAGTCTAGTCTATAGCCTAGTCTATAGTCTAGTCTATAGTCTAGTCTATAGTCTAGTCTATAGTTTAGGCTATAGTCTAGTCTATAGTCTAGTCTATAGTCTAGTCTAAAGTCTAGTCTAGTCTATAGTCTATAGTCTATAGTCTATAGGTCTATAGTCTATAGTCTATAGTCTATAGTCTATAGTCTATAGTCTATAGTCTATAGTCTATAGTCTATAGTCTATAGTCTAGTCTAGTCTAGTCTAGTCTATAGTCTATAGTCTATAGTCTAGTCTAGTCTAGTCTAGTCTATAGTCTAGTCTATAGTCTAGTCTATAGTCTAGTCTATAGTCTAGTCTATAGTCTAGTCTATAGTCTAGTCTATAGTCTAGTCTATAGTCGAGTCTATAGTCTAGTCTATAGTCTAGTCTATAGTCGAGTCTATAGTCGAGTCTATAGTCTAGTCTATAGTCTAGTCTATAGTCTAGTCTATAGTCTAGTCTATAGTCTAGTCTATAGTCTAGCCTATAGTCTAGTCTATACTCTAGTCTATAGTCTAGTCTATAGTCTAGTCTATAGTCTAGTCTATAGTCTTGTCTATAGTCTAGTCTATAGTCTAGTCTATAGTCTAGTCTATAGTCGAGTCTATAGTCGAGTCTATAGTCTAGTCTATAGTCTAGTCTATAGTCTAGTCTATAGTCTAGTCTATATTCTAGTCTATAGTCTAGTCTATAGTCTAGTCTATAGTCTAGTCTATAGTCTAGTCTATAGTCTAGTCTATAGTCTAGTCTATAGTCTAGTCTATAGTCTAGTCTATAGGTTAGTTAGGTACACTCGATATATTGTGTTTATTTTATAGAAATCGACTTTAGGACCTTAGCCTGCATTCGTACAAGACTGAGATGTAGATGATCGAAGCACAAAGTGAATTTCCATCAACATTTCTATTTGGTTAAACGACCCGACTGAGCTTTAAGAAATTTATCAATTTTCTGCAAACGCTGATCGGTTATAGCAATCGAGTACTACTCCAGTATAAGCAATGTTTTTTGTTTAAAAGAATACTATAGTTCCCAAATTATATATTTGGTTTTTAATCCGACCCTCGTTAAATATAGTCTAGTCTATAGTCTAGTCTATAGTCTAGTCTATAGTCTAGTCTATAGTCTAGTCTATAGTCTAGTCTATAGTCTAGTCTATAGTCTAGTCTATAGTCTAGTCTATAGTCTAGTCTATAGGTTAGTTAGGTACACTCGATATATTGTGTTTATTTTATAGAAATCGACTTTAGGACCTTAGCCTGCATTCGTACAAGACTGAGATGTAGATGATCGAAGCACAAAGTGAATTTCCATCAACATTTCTATTTGGTTAAACGACCGACTGAGCTTTAAGAAATTTATCAATTTTCTGCAAACGCTGATCGGTTATAGCAATCGAGTACTACTCCAGTATAAGCAATGTTTTTTGTTTAAAAGAATACTATAGTTCCCAAATTATATATTTGGTTTTTAATCCGACCCTCGTTAAATATTGATTTTTTTAGTTAAACAATTAATTACACAAATTCTTTGCAATTTAATAAAAAAATATATATGTATATTGAAATTTTAAATATTACTACCATCATATTTACCGATAAGGTCAGCACAATTTATTCTTCGTATTATTAAAATTACAAAAAAAGTAATTAACCTTGTTAAACAAACGCAGTAATATTCACATTTAATAAATTCCTTATTTTAAACAATATGATTATAAATGTAAAATATTATATGCTTTGACATTCATATACATATATATAAATATATGTATATCATATCTGTATAATTCTTTTAACTTGGACATCATAGCAATTTGTAACCTGACACTATAATAAATACAGTCAATAACAATCCACATTAAAATAGTGTATTATTTCCTTTTTTTCTATAGAAATATATAACATATGTATAATGTTTATTACATATACTTGATAGGGGACAGACATACAGACCATTTTAAAAATATGTATAATTTTTCCGTTTATTATTTCCCAAGCTTCCAATGTGGTTGGGTTTTTTCCGATACGTACATACATATATATACTTGTATTGAAAGGGTTTTCCAATTAGATTGAAGTTATCTTGGTGTCATCTTTTAAATTTGTTGTTAATTATTCAGATATCGCTATGTTTTTAATTTAGATCCTTTAAGGATCTTCAAAGTCAACTCTTCAATGCTTGATGACCAATCAGTCAATGTTCGTGTAATGTAATCCGAAGAAATTGAATCCGCATCAGACATCAATTTTGCTGAATTTCTTATCGTAATCTGAACTATTCATCGTTCAATTTCCAACAAACCTGGAAGTCAAAGTTAATTATCATCGTTAGCATCATGTTGTTTGGGGGAAAATTCGAGACGACTGATTAACAACCTATCTAATAAATCAGTTTGGAGGAATTTTGTTTCAAAAGTTAGGTCTACATTAGTATAAGATCCCAAGTAAACGATAATTGATAACATCATAACAGCAATTACGAAGAAATTTCAAAAAAAATCTATTTGTACGAATATTGGGTCTTGCCCTAGTATAAGATCTCGAGTAAATGATCATTAACAACATTATTTGTTTACTAACAGAGCTCGTTTCGAAGAAGACCAAAATTTGGCTATTAGAAGACTAGAATGATCTTCAGAGACAACTCTATAAAGCAAAAGAACAAATTCGGGACACTAGATCCAAACAGGCTTTTCACAGATATCAATTTGACAAATTTTTTTACGAAACTTTGACTTAACTCGGAACTCTATGTTGATTATCAGCGGCCATGTTATTTGTTTAGTGATTGAGCTTGTAGAGTTTCGGCGTTGAGTTTAAAGTCAACTCTCCAACGTTAAGTGATCAAATTACGGTTCGATTCAGTTAAAAATTCATGTGGAAGAATTAGTCTGAATTTTTTTGTCATGGGTGTCTTGCAAGATCCAAACTATTCGGTGTCTAATGTTAATGACCATTGACATCATTTATTAAAAGATTGAACATTTTGAAAATGACCAAAATTGGGGCATTAGGAAACTCCGAAACCATTCAAACATAAAGGCAACTCTCTAACGTTTGGTGATCAAATTACTGTTCGATTTAGACAATATCTTGTGGAGAAATTGGCTCAAAGTTTTTTCGTGGATATCTAGTAAGATGCCGGTGCTCAATGTTAATGACCATCGTCATAATTTGTTAAAAGATTGAACTGGGAACATTTCGAAGACCGAGACCCTTCAAACTTAAATACTCGAAAATAACTTCAAAGTCAACTCTCCCATATTTTGTGAGCAAATTCCAAAAGACTTGTTCGATCTGCATCCGAAGATGTTGATTACTTGCAGCATCCAAGACTTGGCTTCTCTCCATAGTCAATTATTGACCGTTTAGTGGTAAAATTTCACAAAATTTCAATTAACTGATCTCATACAAGTTCCAACTAAACCGGTGGCCAAATTTTGTAACGTTTGGAGGCCGTACTCGTGCTCGAGAATTGAAAGTCAATTCCAATCCGATGCCACAATATTGAACTTTCACAGACTTCAGTTCTATCGATTTTTGCAGCGGTACTTGACCAGAACTCATGCAAGATCTAACTATCACGGAACTCAAAGTTAATGACTAAACGGAATACGAAAGTCGATTCTACTCCGTTGTCACAATATCGGACTTTTATAGACTTCAATTCCATCGATTTTTACTGCGGTACTTGACCAGAACTCATGCAAGATGTAAATATCCCGGAACTCAATGTCAAGGACTATCGTTAACATTATATATGTTAACGGACTGAACTCGAAGTCTTTCAGAAATGAATCATTTATGGATCGTCGAATATCTAACTACTAGGCTCGATTAGTTTGTGACTTTAATACATTAATTGTGGGAGGTTTTCCAAGTAGGACTGCTTGTAAGGTTTCTAAAGTCAATTAGTGGTATAATGTCGATATTGTATTCGCTGCATCATTAGTTCGTAATGCATTGGCCGATTCGAAAGATATTGTGGATGCAGAATGACGGTGCTAGCTACAAACACTAAAATTTACATTTTGAACGATTGAATGGATTGGACACCGAAATCAAACCTTTTCTTAAAACTCAAAAGCGCTTTATAACATTCAGACAGATCTTAGAGCTCTCAAAACAATGTCATTATTAAATGCTACAGCTTTTAAAAGTATCCTATTCCCATAGTAATGGATCTTGGGATAACTAGCATTATTCTATTTTAGCAACTTTTTGGAAAACCCTTTTACGTTTACTGAGTACATCGGATTAAATAAATACATTTATTTATTTGCTTTTTATTTCCTTTAAATACTTTTCTTGTTTTTAAATTATTATTTTCCATAAAAATATAAACAATATGAGATGTATACATCCATAGTTACATGGATTAATTTGGCTTGACAACTAACAAAAAAGTATGTATTATTAAATGGAAATCATGTCATAAAGAATGTAATATTTTATTTAAAAAAGCGATAGCCCAGTAGTTCCGAAAGTTAACGAAATCTCAAGAGAATTTAAAAGTAAATGGAGATATTGAGCGCTTAATAATGGCTCTGGTCTTTGGTCTATTGGGGACAACTACATTCTAAAATTAATTGTAAACTGATTACACTCAATATTACTTGGAATAAGTAAAGTAAACATATGTCCAAACACTATTAATTCTCACTTTAAATTATCTTTTAAATCGACTCCATACAAAGCGTATAGTTTCTTGTGAAATTATTTGTTCCTCCTTTCTAAACCATACAATTTGTAAAATGACTGACTGCCTCAACATCATCAGTCTACAACTATAAATATGGACAAAACAAATAACACGCAATATGATTCTTTTTATAATGTTTTCTTTTCTAAAGAAGAAAGTTTTATTTTTCACATAGAAAAGTTATGGAAAGAAAATAATAAATTGTTTGTCTCTATTTCCAAGCCCTCGTTCCTCTGTTACATAAAATAAATATATACTCATATATTCTATTACACTATATAAATAACGGTATAAAAATAAACTTTTACATACATTAGGGTGTTTGGTTTTAAAGATCTAGTAATAGAAACTTTTCGAATAAGTACGTGATTCTAAAACTTTTTAATTACACAGGCTATCAAAGGCGAAAGAAGGTATAACAGTGGTTAACCCTTTATTATAAAGTGGGCCGATTGGACTTTCAGTTGCCACAACAGATTTTATAAATAAAATTATATTCGCCCTGTTATAGCGCCTCAAATATGGCCAAAAGTAGTATTTTTTTCAAACTTCATGACACGATATCTGGAAATCCCGAGTTCAACGCTGCTCAACCCTCTCTTTAAGCACCAGTCGACAATACTTGATCGACAAACCTAATCACTAATCACGAAAAATTCACGAGTCATCAGGATCATAAAACTAAACATCTTGTTAACATTCAATCAATGAAGTCATGCTATCTTCAAACTTTTATTCGGCCTTGGCATTTATGCATATGATCCGTAGCAGAAACTCATATGATCCGTAGCAGAAACTCTGTTAGTTAGTTAGTTAGTTAGTTAGTTAGTTAGTTAGTTAGTTAGTAGTAGTTAGTTAGTTAGTTAGTAGTTAGTTAGTTAGTTAGTTAGTTAGTTAGTTAGTTAGTAGTTAGTTAGTTAGTTAGTTAGTTAGTTAGTTAGTTAGTTAGTAGTTAGTTAGTTAGTAGTTAGTAGTAGTTAGTTAGTTAGTAGTAGTTAGTTAGTTAGTTAGTTAGTTAGTTAGTTAGTTAGTTAGTTAGTTAGTTAGTTAGTTAGTTAGTTAGTTAGTTAGTTAGTTAGTTAGTTAGTTAGTTAGTTAGTTAGTTAGTTAGTTAGTTAGTTAGTTAGTTAGTTAGTTAGTTAGTTAGTTAGTTAGTTAGTTAGTTAGTTAGTTAGTTAGTTAGTTAGTTAGTTAGTTAGTTAGTAGTTAGTTAGTAGTTAGTTAGTTAGTTAGTTAGTTAGTTAGTAGTAGTTAGTTAGTTAGTTAGTTAGTTAGTTAGTTAGTTAGTTAGTTAGTTAGTTAGTTAGTAGTAGTTAGTAGTAGTAGTTAGTTAGTTAGTTAGTTAGTTATTAGTTAGTTAGTTAGTTAGTTAGTTAGTTAGTTAGTTAGTTAGTTAGTTAGTTAGTTAGTTAGTTAGTTAGTTAGTTAGTTAGTTAGTTAGTTAGTTAGTTAGTTAGTTAGTTAGTTAGTTAGTAGTTAGTTAGTTAGTAGTTGTTAGTTAGTTAGTTAGTTAGTTAGTTAGTTAGTAGTTAGTTAGTTAGTTAGTTAGTTAGTTAGTTAGTAGTTAGTTAGTTAGTAGTTAGTTAGTAGTTAGTTAGTTAGTTAGTTAGTTAGTTAGTTAGTTAGTTAGTTAGTTAGTTAGTTAGTTAGTTAGTTAGTTAGTTAGTTAGTTAGTTAGTTAGTTAGTTAGTTAGTTAGTTAGTTAGTTAGTTAGTTAGTTAGTTAGTTAGTTAGTTAGTTAGTTAGTTAGTTAGTTAGTAGTAGTTAGTTAGTTAGTTAGTTAGTTAGTTAGTTAGTTAGTTAGTTAGTTAGTTAGTTAGTTAGTTAGTTAGTTAGTTAGTTAGTTAGTTAGTTAGTTAGTTAGTTAGTTAGTTAGTTAGTTAGTTAGTTAGTTAGTTAGTTAGTTAGTTAGTTAGTAGTTAGTTAGTTAGTTAGTTAGTTAGTTAGTTAGTTTAGTTAGTTAGTTAGTAGTTAGTTAGTTAGTTAGTTAGTTAGTTAGTTAGTTAGTTAGTTAGTTAGTTAGTTAGTTAGTTAGTTAGTAGTTAGTTAGTTAGTTAGTTAGTTAGTAGTTAGTAGTTAGTTAGTTAGTTAGTTAGTTAGTTAGTTAGTTAGTTAGTTAGTTAGTTAGTTAGTTAGTTAGTTAGTTAGTTAGTTAGTTAGTTAGTTAGTTAGTTAGTTAGTAGTTAGTTAGTTAGTTAGTTAGTTAGTTAGTTAGTTAGTTAGTAGTTAGTTAGTTAGTTAGTTAGTTAGTTAGTTAGTAGTTAGTTAGTTAGTTAGTTAGTTAGTTAGTTAGTTAGTTAGTTAGTTAGTTAGTTAGTTAGTTAGTTAGTTAGTTAGTAGTTAGTTAGTTAGTAGTTAGTTAGTTAGTTAGTTAGTTAGTTAGTTAGTAGTTAGTTAGTTAGTTAGTTAGTTAGTTAGTTAGTTAGTTAGTTAGTAGTTAGTTAGTTAGTTAGTTAGTTAGTTAGTTAGTTAGTTAGTTAGTTAGTAGTTAGTTAGTTAGTTAGTAGTTAGTTAGTTAGTTAGTTAGTTAGTTAGTTAGTTAGTAGTTAGTTAGTTAGTTAGTTAGTTAGTTAGTTAGTTAGTTAGTTAGTTAGTTAGTTAGTTAGTTAGTTAGTTAGTTAGTTAGTTAGTAGTTAGTTAGTTAGTTAGTTAGTTAGTTAGTTAGTTAGTTAGTTAGTAGTAGTAGTTAGTTAGTTAGTTAGTTAGTTAGTTAGTTAGTTAGTTAGTTAGTTAGTTAGTTAGTTAGTTAGTTAGTTAGTTAGTTAGTTAGTTAGTTAGTTAGTTAGTTAGTTAGTTAGTTAGTTAGTTAGTTAGTTAGTTAGTAGTTAGTTAGTTAGTTAGTTAGTTAGTTAGTTAGTTAGTTAGTTAGTTAGTTAGTTAGTTAGTTAGTTAGTTAGTTAGTTAGTTAGTTAGTTAGTTAGTTAGTTAGTTAGTTAGTTAGTTAGTTAGTTAGTTAGTTAGTTAGTTAGTTAGTTAGTAGTTAGTTAGTTAGTTAGTTAGTTAGTTAGTTAGTTAGTTAGTTAGTTAGTTAGTTAGTTAGTTAGTTAGTTAGTTAGTTAGTTAGTAGTTAGTTAGTTAGTTAGTTAGTTAGTTAGTTAGTTAGTTAGTTAGTTAGTTAGTTAGTTAGTTAGTTAGTTAGTTAGTTAGTTAGTTAGTTAGTTAGTTAGTTAGTTAGTTAGTTAGTTAGTTAGTTAGTTAGTTAGTTAGTTAGTAGTTAGTTAGTTAGTTAGTTAGTTAGTTAGTTAGTTAGTTAGTTAGTTAGTTAGTTAGTTAGTTAGTTAGTTAGTTAGTTAGTTAGTTAGTTAGTTAGTTAGTTAGTTAGTTAGTTAGTTAGTTAGTTAGTTAGTTAGTTAGTTAGTTAGTTAGTTAGTTAGTTAGTTAGTTAGTAGTTAGTTAGTTAGTTAGTTAGTAGTTAGTTAGTTAGTTAGTTAGTTAGTTAGTTAGTTAGTTAGTTAGTTAGTAGTTAGTAGTTAGTTAGTTAGTTAGTTAGTTAGTTAGTTAGTTAGTTAGTTAGTTAGTAGTTAGTTAGTTAGTTAGTTAGTTAGTTAGTTAGTTAGTTAGTAGTTAGTTAGTTAGTTAGTTAGTTAGTTAGTTAGTTAGTTAGTTAGTTAGTAGTTAGTTAGTTAGTTAGTTAGTTAGTTAGTTAGTTAGTTAGTTAGTTAGTTAGTTAGTTAGTTAGTTAGTTAGTTAGTTAGTTAGTTAGTTAGTTAGTAAGTTAGTTAGTTAGTCTCTCTCTGCTTTACCATTCTCTAGTTGAAATCGAACCCACTACCACGAAACTGACAGACTAGAACACTACCAACTAACATGCAAGAGGCATCAACTAGAAAATCCGTACCCCCCTAATTTACATATGTATACATACTTTTACTTATGTAATACAATCCAATACATGAAAATGATAAACACATATGTAAATTTAAGTAAAAAATAATAGTTACCAACTACAACTACATAAGAGACGACGCATCCATTCAACATGTGTTTTTTGTTTGTTTTTCAAAGGAAATTCCTTTCAAAACATGATGAGTTAACTAATGATGGATACAAACATATGTACATACATATGTTTTTATGTACGTGTGTATGTTCAATCAGCAAATGATGTAGTCTATAGCATTTAGACTATTTCTCATTTTCTGAATCAAAATAACCGCTTAACCTTATTTAGGAAAATGGAACATTTCCGTGTTAAAGAAAACATTATGTATTAAGATAGATAGATGTAGATCCGTAGAAATTGGCGAATAAAACTTTTGTTATTCTTTAGATCTCTTTGGGTGTTCAATATAACCCCGGGCAATATTGAAACTGATTAACATTCTAGTCATTATAACAGTTTCGCTGTTGCCGTTAGTTCTTTCCTTGGGAAAAAAGCTTTCGTTTGTAACAGCTGATAATATTTGGCTGAGTATTATTTGAAACGTGGAACCAATTGCATAGAGAATGAAAATTTCTAGTAATTTATATAGTTTACAATAGCAATTAGCTAATGATGCTTTTAATTATTTAAAAAAAAAAAAAACAAAAGTTATTAGTTATTAATAAAATGGTTTGTATAAAAATCAATATTTTTATAAATTCTTTTGATATTTTCCGTTGCAATTGAAATTATCTAGCAAATATTCATATTAGGGTTAAAATAAAGAATTTTGTTTTGTTATTGAAAATACATATATTTTTACTTTTTATTCTTTTGTTTTTGTCCCTATTGTAAATAGTTTTTAAGAGTTTTCTTCTTTGTTCTTCTATAAGTTACATCAGCAAGCTAAGCATATAATATGTAGGTAGTTTTCAAAATGTAAAGGGTATTCCAATAAGCCCGCTTGGTTTTTCCCATAAGTCACAATTTAGTTCAAAATTCTCATTGTTTATTTTATCAGCTGAATTGCCATTTTAACCAATGATTTACTAAAAAATTGCTTAACCATTATAACAGTTTCCTATTAAAGCTTGCTGAATAGCATTTTAATTAGCTGAATTAGATTTTTAGCAGCAGAATGATATTTTTATAAACTGCTCATAGTTTACACTAATATTTTTAAGCTGAATTGCCTTAAAACATAAAATTTTGTTAAAAATATATTAATTATTATAGAAATTTTGCATTAATGCTTGCTAAATAGCATTTTCAGTAGCTGAATTAGATTTTTTGTAGCAGAGCTATAAATGTTCAAGCTAATTTCATGTAATTTAATCATATTTTTTAATATAAGCCCAATTTGGTTCAGCTGAATTACATTTTTATTAAAGGAATTATTACATTAAAGTGGAATTTCCATAAAAATTACAAAACTTTTTAGAAATTCATATTAAAAAGGAGCTGAATCTTATTTTGGGATTAAATATTATAAAACCTAAACATATACTTCTCATAAAGTCTGTATGAATTTCACTTTTAATAGCTGAATAAACATTTAATCATTAATTTATAAAAAATACAAAAAATTTTGATAAATTTTAGTTTCAAAGTTAGCTGAATACTATTTTGTATCATCTGAAATATATATTTAATGGAGAAATTTAATTATAGTGAAGTTAAATAACATCTTTATCAGCTGAAATCGACATTATATTGAGTAATTTGTATAGAAATTATAAAATTATTTTACAATTATTTACTTAATGTTTACTGAATACAATTTCCAATAGCTGAATGACATATTCAGCAACTGAATTACAAAGTTTGTAGCATCTGTAATAACATTTAATCATATTTGTGATTTTTGGCTTTATAAAGTCCAGCTGAATTCCTACTTTAATGTATATTTCCAACAAAACACTAGATTCCAAGTATACATCCTGCTGAATTGTATTTTGAATTATTGAATAATCATTTTAATGAATACTTTATGAAAACATTACTCTATTATAAGAAAACATTTGTTTAAAGTCTGCTGAATAACAGTTTTAAGTAGCTAAATAACATGTTTAGAAACATTATTGAAATTTATGAAGCAAATTTTATTAAAAAATTCTTAGCTGAATTAAATTTATTTGGCTGAATTGAATTTTTATAGACGAATCGCCATAATTGACAGGAATATTTTGAAATTATTATTAAATTTGTTCTTTACAGTTAGCTGAAAAAGATTTTCAGCAGATGAATAGCAGATTTAGCGACTATATCATAAAATTAATCTTATTTGTCAATTAAAGCCTAATTTAGTAGCTGAATTGTTACTTTAAAGCATTTTTCGGAAAAAAACTTCACTAACTCGAAGTATACACCTTGCTGAATTACATTTTTATTAGCTGAATCGCAATTTGAAGGAATAATTGCTTGAATATTCATTATTGAAAGTTTGCTGAATAACATTTTTAGTAGCTGAATAATATTTTTAGCCACTGAATTAAACAATTTAAAGAAAATATTATAAAAATTTAATTTAAAGGAAATTTTATAAAAATAAGTCTAGCTGAATTGTTATTTTAAACTATATTTCTGGCAAAATTTCATTAACTTAAAGTATATAACTTGCTGAATTACATATTTATTAGCTGAATCGTCTTTTTAATGAATAATTGATATGAAAATTGCTTGATAATTATAAAACTCATTCACTTAAGTTTGCTGAATAACATTTTTAGTAGCTGAATAACATTTTTAGTCATGTTTGTCAATATAGGCTTTATAAAGGCTTAGCTGGGTCACATTTCTTTAGCTGAATGGCATTTATTAGTAAAATTGATAGGGAAATATTGCAATTCATATTACATTTGTTCTTTAAAGTTAGCTGAGTAAGATTTATAATTGCTGAATAACATTTTTTAGCCACTGCATGACAGTCAATTTGTCAATATAGGCCTAATTTAGTAGCTGAATTGTTACTTTAAATTAAAATTTTCAGTAACTTAAAGTTTAAACCTTGCTGAATTATATTTATATTAGCTGAATTGCCATTTTAATAAATAACTTGTACGGAAATTGCTAAATAGCGTTTTCAATAACTGAATAAAATTTTTAACAAATAAATTGTAAAGATTAGAGCTAATTTCGAATTTATATTAGCTGAATCATATTTATAAATAATTACTGGTATGAAAATAACTTAAATTTATCCTCTAAAGCATGCTGAATAGCAATTAAAGTAGCTGAATGACAGTTTTCGCAACAAAATCAAGATTTATAAAGCAATTTCAGGTAAACCTTAAACATATTTGTCAAATTAAGTTTAAATAAGTTTAGCTGAATTAAATTTTTAGTAGCTGAATTGACATTTTGATTGATCCCCTTAATCGTAAAAATTTCCAAGATGGTTTTAAATTACCAAAATGTGCCATTGGCAAACCCTTTCTATATGATTATATTCAAGTATGTATACCATGTAATATTTCTGTATACTACTACCCACTTACATAAACTTATACATATGTAGTTTTTTGTATTTATTAACAATAGTATGTAAATTATAAAAAAAATGCAACTGACACTTTTTTAAATTCTTTCTTTGAGGGTTTTTTTAAATAACTATGTTTATGGCACTATACCAAAATCTAGATCAATAGACCAAGAATTAACTTAAGATTTATATTATGAGCATTTCTTAAGCATATTTGTTAATAATTTGCAATTAAATTTTGAATTAAAATCAATGAAATTTTCTCAAATTTTTTGTTTGAAAAGAATTAGAGTAATTAGAGTAAAAAGAGTAAACGATTTGAAAAGGGATTGGAGGTGTTATATGATATATTCTTTTATTTAGGTCTGGCAATATTTAACTAATATTCGTTTTCTTTATGTTTGGATTTTCAATTGCTTTCAGTCCCTATGTGGCTTTAGAAACCGTTCTCGGTTTTATATTAAAGTTTCCTAAATTCTTTCTACCTTTTGACAAGTTTCTTTTTTGGTTTAGTAATTTCTCAATTCATCATATATTTAGCAACTTTTTGACTATCCACGTGTAAAAAACTTTTCTTTTAAAATACATATCTATACTAAATACATCCTACAATTATCTACGATTAAATCCATAAATTATAAATTTTTTCTTCTTCTAGTTTAAAATAAAACGAATATTCCTTAAAAACTTTGCATGTCTGAAAAATATTTCCAAAACTAAATCGCATAAAAAATACCACCTCAACTATTGTAAATGATAATGACATTGAAAAACGTTGTAAAAAAACCTTAATAGGGGTATATCTTACTTAAGTTACTTCTGTATATAATAATTTATGAGTATACTAAGTAATTTGATAGTTTATTGCAGTCCAGGGCAACCGGTATAAACACTTTTAACCGTGTAAGGCAATTGAACTTTTGCTAGATAAAATGAATGACATTTTAATTGCAAAAACTTGCAAATGAAAAGTTTCTTGTAAGAGTCAATTATCAGATAAATTATAATAATGTAAACCAGAGAATCTTGACCTTCAGCGGACATAAGCCTGGATTAGTCCATTATTGACTATAACTTTTGAACCTAGATAGATAAAGAATAATTGCCAGGGAAGTCGATTGGACAGAGAACCACAGAACGCACTACTAAAGCGTGAACTGGCAGATTTTGATAAATTTTTATCATTCATATTTCAAGACAAGTCTGACTTCTGACTTATATTGAGTGGAATAGTTGTCTGCATATGAATCCAATTTCATTGTTTCTTACCTAAACTCCTTCGTTTATAGAAATGTGAAATGAAAACCGGCCCTTGGTCCAGTATTCAAAGATATCAATGGACACTTAGTGAGTACTAAGAGAAAAACCACAGGTATGAAATATATACATAGTTCTGAATGGCGCTTGGACTACATTAACCACATCTAATCACATGGACACTCCGATTTCCGACGTCCGTAGACTGTCTACTAAAAACAGCTTACACTTGGACCATAAACTTGACTACCTCTCGGAAATGAATAGATTAAACATTTATATCACCGATGAAAACATCTAAAGCAATGAATGCGTATAATGCAAAACTGGTTGCGGAGGTCTATGAACTTTAAAAGGATAACAAGGATGGAAAAATTGATGACTACAAGCGCTCTATTTGCTCATTGATCGCTTAAGGGCAGCTTTATCATGGGATACTGTTATGAAGCTTAGTTAAATCCGGGCCATACACCAGCAACTGATCGATGACGATCACTTACTTACATAATCTTGATATACCTCCATAGACACCTAAAAAGGCCTCATCAAAATTTACTTTGGGTTTTTAAAGTAAAATATTAAGAACAAAGTCAGAGATCTCACTCACTCGAGGATCATCGACATCTGCTACAGGTCCTACAACTCGAAAGTGAAACTCTTAGAGAAAGCGAAGGCCCTTCTAGCATTTCTTAAACACAATATCCGAGGAGCTGGCGAATTCCTGGTCATTTCAGGAATAGAAAACGCCCCCTTGAGTGCTCTCTACCTTTGTCAGAGAGAAAAAGTCAACATCTGCTACAGGTCCTACAACTCGAAAGTGAAACTCTTAGAGAAAGCGATTAAAAACATTAAATATCGATGGCTGCTTTGAAGCAGAAGATCCAGCGGGTATTAATGCTTTTCTGCTTTAGATGCCAAGTGGTTAAAGGTTGTCAAGATCATTACAATGAGAAGGCCCTCCTAACCTTTCTTAAAACCATGTATATCCGATAAGTTGGCGAAATCCTGGCCAATGCAGGAATAGAAAACGCCCCCTTCTTTAGATGCAGAATAAGAACACAAAAGACTGGACGATTGACGAGAACTTATAAGAAATCCCGCGGACTCCTACATCCCTCCAAAAGTGTAGCCAAATAAGGTCTTTATCATCTTTGGCTAATTTTGACCACAGAGAAACACATCAAAATGGCATCAAAATAGACGAAGCAACAACTCAAGACATACTTTTAAATATAATTTAATTTGATTCAGTTTGTAATTTTACCCACTTGCAAGTCACTACTTAATCCTTTATCCTAAAAATCGCTGAATATGTTAATACTAAAATAATATCCGACATATGTTATTATCTCAGAAATTATTTACTCTATTTAATTCTATAGAGTTCGGTCCATATAGTTGTACGATTGAGATCAAACTTGATCAGTTTTTAAAAAACATTAAGTTCTCCTGCAAATTCTGCAAGTATCAGTCCATTAAAGGACCTACTCAACATATTAGTCATGTTTAAAACTACAGTTAAAGAATATCATCAACAATAATAATAATAACAAGTAAGAAATTATAGTCGGGCGTGGCCGACCATATGATACCCTACACCAGTTATGAATATTAAATGTGATTTATTTTTCATAATAAAGCATTTATCTTCAATATTCCCTTGTTCCGATACATTTAAGCAATTTATGGATGAAAAACTAATTTTCTGAAAGAGGCTTCATATGGGGGCTAGGGGCAAATATGGACCAAGCCCGATAAAATTTTGTGAATATATTTATATTGACATAATATTTTATTGTGCTGAATTTCATCGCGATATTTGTGTTTATAAGCTAATTTGGGACATCCAAGTAATTTTCTGAAGGGGACTTTGTATGGGAGCTAGGGTCAAATGTGGCCCGATCTTTATGAAATTTGGCAGGGTCATCAAGACTTCTATAAAACTTAGTTATGCCGTATTTTATCGATATATCTGTATATTTAACATAATTATGAGCTCAGAAGCCCTTTTCGGGGGGTTCTGTTGTATGGGGGCTAGGTGAAATAATGGACCGATTTTAACCATTTTCAATAGGCTTCGTCCTTAGGTCAAATAAAACGTGCGTGCCAAATTTCATCCAATTATCTTGAAAATTGCGACCTTTACCTTGCGCACAAGGTTTACATGGACAGCCAGCCAGCCAGACGGACGGACGGACATAGCTTAATCGACTCAGAAAACGATTCTAAGCCGATTGGTATACTTTAAGGTGGGTCTAGGACGAATATTTTGGTATGTTACAAACATCAGCACAAATCCAATATACCCTCCCCACTAAAGTGGTGTAGGGTATAAAAATTTTGAAATAACTTACCTTCTTCAGAGGGTTGACAAGACTCATCGAATACTTCTTGACATATAACCGAAGTTGAAGGAGAAGCACTACCCAAACGACTTGATGAGGAGTTTGAAGAGGATGATGTGGCCATATTGGTTGAATAAAATTTTTAACTTGTTTTGTTATTTTTAGATGAGTGGGATTTATTTTGCAAATATTTTTTTTTTCTTTTTCGTTTTTTACTACGTTTTATATGATTAATTTTAAAGCATTTTATAACTGGGAATTGTAAAAAGTGTTCTTGTGTTTTTAACGTAATTTAAACACTTTCAAACAAACACACACGTATACACAAACGTTAGAAAGAACACACACACTTATGAGTAGACTAAGTTGATTTTAAATGGTTGCAGAGGAAAAAATTGATTTTCCCTTATTCTTTTACTTTTTTGTAGGTATATTTTTGTTTTATTTTTTGTGTATTTTCTTCTATTTTGTTATTTTCTTTCAAATTTTCCTTTTTTTATTTTTTGTGCAATGTTGACCTAAAAATAACAACAACAAAATATTCGTATAAGTTTGTATTATTGTTGTATGTTGGCAATAATTACGACAACAACTGTTTGCCTAACATCACGATGATGAGGAGGTTGAAGGCAAACAAAAAAATAGCAAAGAATCTATCTAACGGTATTTATATATACAATTTATATGAAATTGTGGTGTATGCACAACACACACCAAATAACAACAATAATAACACACACAACAGCAATAACGAGAGAAATGTCAGAAGAATAATCCAAAAAAAAAATAACAGGAATGAAAATATTCTGCTTTTTATAGAAACACAAAAACGACAATAACAACATCAACAGCGCAAAAAAAGCAATAATTTTTCGAAGTTATCAAAAAGGATACGACGAAAAGCTTTGCTAATGTAATGTATGTACCCGCATGTGCACAGTGGGTTGAGTGAAGTGGCTTATTTTCGGGTATTTTCTAATAATAGTATTTTCATCAACAGTTTGCTGTCAAACTTTCTAAAGTCACTAGCATGAATAAGATTTCTTACGTTTTAGTTGGTTCTTGAAAATAATCACATAAAGTTCAAGGATGTTTTAAGGTTATCGTTTTGAAAGGTTTGTGGTTCATCCTCTTTTAAAGTCTCTACATAAACAGGACGTATAACAAAGTAACTTTATAATTAAAGACATTTAGCAGAGCAAGAATTTCACCAGCAAGTTACCATAGTATTCTCGATTGATCTAGCGTTTCTTTGAAGTATCTTACAGTTTATGGAACCTTTTGTCTCGATTTTCGATTTGCACTGACGTGCCTTAGATTAGCATTTGGAAGTATTTAAATCTCTAAATCAAAGACAACAATCATGTTCTCGCCCGATTTAAAGTTCATTTAATATAACCATTAACATATTGAAATGATCGTCTCGAATTAAGCTAACAATCCATAAAAGAGCTCTACGTTTGCATTACGTAACCATAGTTTATCATTTTAAACCATTATTATATCTATAACTTCACTACCTAAGATCTAGCGTTCCCTTGATGTAACTTTCAGTATATGGAACCGAACATTTCGAATTTAGTTTCCAAAAGTAACCATGTTCTTAAACGATCTAGCATTTATCTAATGATTAACTAAGTTTTCCATTTGGAAGTATTGCCAAGTATGTAAAGGCTCGGCCGATATCGGAGTTTCTTTGAAATTCAGCTTACAAATATTCCAAGAGTCTTGTGCTTTCATGGGAAGCGTTATCAGATCAAGAGACCTATGTTTGTCGTAACGATAATTGGTTCAACATTTGCACAATTATGTAACTTCCCCTTATCTGATAGTTTTACTCCGCATATAGCTCAAAATGTCCTCCTCATAAGAAGCTGTATGACTCGTGCGAGACTTCTACTTTAAAGTATGATTAGTCCAATGAGATCCTGGAATAGACTCTTTGACTCTGCAAATATCTCAAACTAAGAAACTGTATGACTCGTGCGAGTCTTCTACTTTGCAGTATAGTTTATGATGAGTCCAATGAGATCCTTGAATAGACTGTTTGGCGACTTCATTTTGTCCTGAAAGAGTGCGGCGGGGAGAGAAAAATCAAACTCTATTAAAGCATATTTATAATCTGCCACTCGAGGATATACTGCGCGTAGAATAAGTTTCAAATTCGCATTTTGTGGAAAATTTTTTCAAGATAATGGAAACGCGATCGCATTAAATTGTAAAGATCATAAAGAAAACGATTAAGTTTTACTCTGCAAATGCTTCAAAATGTCCACCTCATAAGAAGCTGTATAACTCGTGCGAGACTTCTACTTTGAAGTATAGTTTATGATTATTCCAATCAGTTCCTGAAATAGACTGTTTGGCGACTTCACAGATCTCATGACTAAAAAATTTGTAATATTGGGAAATGGTTCCATTGCAATAACCTGAAGAGCAAGAAATCATATGCGACGCCATGCTAACCATTCGAATGAACACCAAAGCCTAAAATCCATGCCCCCAGGGTAATGTACTGTAATTGCTGAACTACAGATGTTCTGTAGTAAGGGATAGGGGATTTGTACCCCAAGAAAGCTTGACAATCACAAGGAAAGTGTTTCAGACGGTTTCACTGTTCACTCCTACTGTTCAATCTATTTGAGTCCATTCGACCAATTTGTTATAGTTGTGTATCCACTCCGGAATCGTATCACTATACTAATCTCGTCTTGCTCTCGTTAGAGACACCGCAACCACCGTTTTATTCGAACGGTTTTTCATTCATCAGATTAACTTCCTCCAGTTCCAGTTCCATTCCCTTTAATCTTAATCTCTTATCATCTGTTAATGCTTCTATCAGGAAGATTTTGGGGTTTTTGCTCCAATGTTTTTGGGGTTTTTGCTCCAATGTTTCTCAGGCCCCTATTGACCACCATATTAACAAAGGATTCTAACAGGTATTTGCTCTAATGATCCGCTTGACCATGATAGTATATCTAAGATTAGTTTCATAGAGTTGCTTGCATATTCCGTGTATGCGATTGCGTAAGCCCGATTTTTGTCAATTTCTTTGAGGAGGCTTTGAGAATAACCTCCAACGTTTACCCCCCGTAATGTTTTAAAATTACCCTTCTTGATCAAAGAAGTCTTACAGATTATAGAAACGTTAGATTTGGATAATTACGCTTTAATAAAGCCATTGTGTCTTAGTGGTATTAAGGCACAGATTCGTGACTATGGCTCAGCTACCTCTGTTTCTTTAGAATTTCCCTTAAAATAAGCTGCCTCGAAATAATCATAAAAATAAAACCTGCAAATCAAATCCTTCGTTGTCATTGGAGATTGACATAAACAGGAAAAATAATAAATGAAAAACACACGTTGACAAATTATTCTTAATTGTCTGTTTACCTAGAACTAAAATTTCTCTAAGCAAAACTTCTTCACTTCCACCCACAGTGCAACCAACGGGTGTATATTTGTAAAAAATATTTCTGTGCGTGTGTATGGTTGTTGTATGTAATAAGTATTAGAAAATATACAGCGCATTGACACCAGGATATAACACAACTACGGGTTATAAAAACAGGCTACAAAGGATACAGATTTTTTCTTGTTTTTTCTTGGGAAAACTTTTTTATGTGACATTTAATTTTAGGAAAATTATTTTTCTCTACAATTTTTTTGGATTTCTTAATGAAATTGTAGCATTAAAATTAAATTAAAAGAATAATTTTCAAAAGAATTTCACTGTATTTAAGGAATTATTTAAAAAATTTATTGATTTTTCCAAAAATATTATAGTTTTTTTCACTGATGGAAAGTTAAAGGAAAGTATCGAATATTGTAGGGGGGTTTTGTATTATTTATTGTTTAAATTTAGTTTAATGTAATTTATTTAGTTTAAACAAATTAATTTAAATTTAATTATCTCTCACTTATTAATTTATTATATATTTTTTTCCACTTTGATACACTACTAGAGCTATATTTGTGTTTATTTTTTTTTATATTAATTTCCGACCAGCTGGTAGCTTTGCTAAAACCGTACTGATTTCATTTGTCTAAGGCCTGTTTTGTTATACAGGACATTTACATATTTTTTTGTCATTTTCGTAATATTATGAGAGAAAAAGCTTTTTTTACTTCTGCAGTTGTCAGTTGTTTGCAGAAGAAGGAAAAAGCTTTAACGGAAGTGAATAGATTTTCGAAAACATGTGTTTTTTGTTTATGCCTGATGATTACCTAATTTTTGTTTTTGTTTTGTTGTTTTCTTCTTTTCTCTCTTCTCCTTCTCTTTAGTTTCTGTTTCGCCTTTAACTTAGCAACTGTTATATGCGTATTATTAACGAATGAGAAAACAAAGTTTTAATTTAACACCTACACATTAGAAATCAACCCCCACTTTTCAAAAAAGAGCCAAAATTTTTTTTAAGGGTTGTTTTGGTGTTTCATTACAATAAAAATATTTTGTGTGAAACCTTTGAAATGTAAACAAAAAGGATTAACAATGAATCCTTTTCAAAATTAAATGTTTTTCAAATAACTTTGTCGACTTACAAAGCTTTACAAAAATTTTCCTGTTTTAGACATATGGTAACATTTTATTGCATGTAATAATTGGCAACTCTAAAAAGGCAAAACAAGACAATTAATTCCCTTGCCTTTAAAAAAATGGATTAAATGTGAAAAGGTTTATCCAAGACCCCGTTAAAAGTTGGTTTTAATGGGCACTAATTAACGAAATAGCTAACTAACTAACTAGTGGCCTCCGGTAGGTTAGTGGTTAGTGTTCTAGTCTGGTAGACCGAAGGTGGTGGGTCCGATTCCCACCTGAGGCACTGGTTAAGGAGCGCACAACAGGCCCGATAGAGGCCTAGGTGTATTTCTTCGGATTTGATGTATATACATCCTCCTTTCAAACTAACTAACTAACTAACTAACTAACTAACTAACTAACTAACTAACTAACTAACTAACTAACTAACTAACTAACTAACTAACTAACTAACTAACTACTAACTAACTAACTAACTAACTAACTAACTAACTAACTAACTAACTAACTAACTAACTAACTAACTAACTAACTAACTAACTAACTAACTAACTAACTAACTAACTAACTAACTAACTACTAACTAACTAACTAACTAACTAACTAACTAACTAACTAACTAACTAACTAACTAACTAACTAACTAACTAACTAACTAACTAACTAACTAACTAACTAACTAACTACTAACTAACTAACTACTAACTAACTAACTAACTAACTAACTAACTAACTAACTAACTAACTAACTAACTAACTAACTAACTAACTAACTAACTACTAACTAACTAACTAACTAACTAACTAACTAACTAACTAACTAACTAACTAACTAACTAACTACTAACTAACTAACTAACTAACTAACTAACTACTAACTAACTAACTAACTAACTAACTAACTAACTAACTAACTAACTAACTAACTAACTAACTAACTAACTAACTAACTAACTAACTAACTAACTAACTAACTAACTAACTAACTAACTAACTAACTAACTAACTAACTAACTAACTAACTAACTAACTAACTAACTAACTAACTAACTAACTAACTAACTAACTAACTAACTAACTAACTAACTAACTAACTAACTAACTAACTAACTAACTAACTAACTAACTAACTAACTAACTAACTAACTAACTAACTAACTAACTAACTAACTAACTAACTAACTAACTAACTAACTAACTAACTAACTAACTAACTAACTAACTAACTAACTAACTAACTAACTAACTAACTAACTAACTAACTAACTACTAACTAACTAACTAACTAACTAACTAACTAACTAACTACTAACTAACTAACTAACTAACTACTAACTAACTAACTAACTAACTAACTAACTAACTAACTAACTAACTAACTAACTAACTAACTAACTAACTAACTAACTAACTAACTAACTAACTAACTAACTAACTAACTAACTAACTAACTAACTAACTAACTAACTAACTAACTAACTAACTAACTAACTAACTAACTAACTAACTAACTAACTAACTAACTAACTAACTAACTAACTAACTAACTAACTAACTAACTAACTAACTAACTAACTAACTAACTAACTAACTAACTAACTAACTAACTAACTAACTAACTAACTAACTAACTAACTAACTAACTAACTAACTAACTACTAACTAACTAACTAACTAACTAACTAACTAACTAACTAACTAACTAACTAACTAACTAACTACTAACTAACTAACTAACTAACTAACTAACTAACTAACTAACTAACTAACTAACTAACTACTAACTAACTAACTAACTAACTAACTAACTAACTAACTAACTAACTAACTAACTAACTAACTAACTAACTAACTAACTAACTAACTAACTAACTAACTAACTAACTAACTAACTACTAACTAACTAACTAACTAACTAACTAACTAACTAACTAACTAACTAACTAACTAACTAACTAACTAACTAACTAACTAACTAACTAACTAACTACTAACTAACTAACTAACTAACTAACTAACTAACTAACTAACTAACTAACTAACTAACTAACTAACTAACTAACTAACTAAACTACTAACTAACTAACTAACTAACTAACTAACTAACTAACTAACTAACTAACTAACTAACTAACTAACTAACTACTAACTAACTAACTACTAACTAACTAACTAACTAACTAACTAACTAACTAACTAACTAACTACTAACTAACTAACTAACTAACTAACTAACTAACTAACTAACTAACTAACTAACTAACTAACTAACTAACTAACTAACTGACTAACTAACTAACTAACTAACTAACTAACTAACTGACTAACTAACTAACTAACTAACTAACTAACTAACTGACTGACTAACTAACTAACTAACTAACTAACTAACAAACAAACTAACTAAGTAGGGTTCTATAAATCGAATTTAAAATAATCCCAACAATGTCAACTTTTTCGTTGATCCATGCGGGCATTAAGGTTATATGGGGGATAGGTAAATTAATGTATCCATTATAATAATTTTCAGTAGGTACCGTTCTTGGATAAAAAAAATGTTAAATTGCGACCTGTGGCTTGATTGCAAGGTTTATATGAATGGACAGACAAACATCGCTGAATCGATTCAGAAAATGATTCTATATATTAGTATATATACTATATACTTAAAGGTATGGGTGGAACCAATATTTCTATGCCTAGCATAACCACCTCAAAACCATATTACCCTCCCAACAATAGATGTACAGGGTATAACAAATAGTACTAATCGGCTATGTGTATCTGTGGCAATATCGGTTCTGTTTCTAATATTGTACGTGAATTTAATTTAAATGCGGAATAGAATTTGTTTAAGTTCCGTTATGCATAACTGTTATGGCTGCCTAACATATACAGAAGATAGTTGTTAGTAAAATTTAATATTATAAGTGATGCCAAATTAAAAACTTTACAGATACAAAAAAACTTGGCATTACTTATAGTGTATGTCTTTCATTCAAGTAAATACATAAAAGGTTTGCCTCACTTGAACAGTGTATGTATGCTATTACTGTCAAATACCATATGGAAAAATTGTTCTTCCAACCAAAGCTGTCAAACTCCAAATATAAAAAATAAGAAGTTTGGCCTAAATTCATTACTGAGATCATCTTTTAAAGGTTCGCTTTGGCACTTAACCAAAACAAAATACAGCTGTTCGAAATAATTTAGCGCCTTTATTTTTATATTGTGTTAATTAAGTTTTAAAAGAAATTAAAAAAGAAAAATAATCTTCCCAACATGAATTCTCAAAGTTATTTTCCCAATTATTATGCGGTTGAAGATTTATTCGTTACACAAGAAAAAGTAGAGTGTAAAGTTAATGCAAAACTTTTAAAAATGGGTAAATGGAGAAATTCCCTTAAAAATCAATAAAAATTATAATTTTTCTATTTTAAGGTTTCCTGGACGCGGGCGCCGAAACTGAAGATCTTAATCCTGGTCGCAATATTAATTTGCCTTTGTGGTATATTAAGGAATTGAAAGTTAATAATCCCTATTTTACGGTCAATGTTCCGGATATCTATAAAAATGTACACAAGGCAGTGTGTGAAGCAGAAACTACACACATAGAATTGGGTAAATTACATCCGTATTTCTATGAGTATGGACGCTATTTAACACCCTACGATCGTAATCATGTGGTGGGTAAAATTGTATTTGAAACCATGCGTCAAAGAGTAAGACATTTGCTGGATATATCCAAAAATACGACGGAAAGTGGTAAACCTGAACATCGTTTAGATGACATAGAAAACAAACTCTATGATGCGGGAGTGAAAACCAACACATTGGTAAGTTTTAAGTATTTTAAATTAGTATTAGATTTATCTATTTTTTTTATATTTTAGTTCACCAATTGGCTGCAAATGAAATCCAACAATATAGCAGTTTCCGAAATGGTGCAAGAGCATACCAAGAAACGCAAACGTGAGCGAAACAGCGATGCTAATGAGGATTCACCCGAACAAGATCGTAAACGTCAAACTTTGTAGCTTTTTTCAGTTTTAACAATAAATTTTATTCAAACACAATTTTTTTAAAGAACTTTTTTAAATAAATCTACTTGCTATGGCCAAGACTTTAGTGTAGTCAGCACCCTTAGCCTGGGTTTTCTCCTTAAGTACTGTCCTCAAAATAGTTGGTACGGGTACATGTATTCTAGTGCCCAATGGCGTGCCATTATCGTCGATCAAAACCAAATTATTGCTGTCGAATTTAGGAATCTTAGGCCTTTGTTTTTGCTTCAAGCCCACTAGAATGCCCTTCTTCATCTGGCCCTTAATGGCCACCAAGACTTTATCACCTATTAGACCAATACCACGTTTATTATAGACGTGTATACAACGTGGTGGACGCCCTTCGGCCATGGCTCTTTTGCCTATATCACTGTTGTCCACCACACGCAAACGGGCCAATTTGCGTATTTCATTGCACACCGGTGTCGTATGTAAGTGTTGGGACTGATGTGTTTGATTGAAGCGTATGGCTTTAACGGCTTGTACCACGCTGGATGTCTTTATATTTTGCAGTAAATAAGACATTTCGAAGTAGTTGTTTTAGTAAGTTTAGCGATTTAATTTATAAATTTAATAATTTTCGTATTTTTTTAACCAATTAAATAACAAGTGCTTAGTTCTAGTAAATTAAATGTCAAAACAGAGTGTGTCAAGCAGACATCTAAGGCGAATGATTTTTTTGACGTTTAAGACTAGTCGCCGATGAATTTTGAAAATCAACGCCGTCAAATTGGTGCGTTTTACTTACTTTTCGAAAAAAGGAAATAAAGCTAATATTTCATAACGGTTAGTTTGATTTCAATAAAATTTCGTATGTCTTTAGAGGAAGTGTTGCTGAGTTTTTCGTTTTTATTTTCAAACTTAAAAAACTTCCTATGTCTTAAAGTATGGTTCCTTGGGTATGCGAAAAATTTGAAAATAATAACATTTTTGAATTGCTAATGCAGTATCGCTATGAATAAAATTACGTATGCCTAAAGAGGAAGTATTGCTGAGTTTTTTATTTTGATTTTGGTCATCATTTAGCCAAATTAACGAAAAAAACTAACAATTACTACTTCATTGCAACAGAATAACAAATTACCTTCATTTTCAAATCCAACTTATTCCAAACCCGTTTGCAAGTTTTGTTTTATTTGTTCCTCTTGTTCTTGGGGTGACATAAATTTTTGCAATCTTTGTGTTGGTGGTATTTCGTGTATGCCATGCTCTTGCAATTTATGTTGACGTATTTGATAACCTTGTAAAAATCCTGCATTACATACTTCACAACGAAAACGTTCACCCGTATGACGGCGGATATGAGCCTTTAAATCATTACTTTGGGCAAAGGCCTGCGGGCAGTGGGGACATTTGTGAGGCTTCTCGCCAGTGTGGACACGTAGATGTATACGTAGATTATATTTGCGAAAGAATCCTTTGCCACAAGTCTCACAAAAGTGTGACTTTTCACCAGTGTGATATCTGTAATGGATAGAAACAAACAATTCATTTGATTATTGAAATAATTTTAAAATATGTATGTTTTTTTGTTAGATTGTAGTGATATTTTTTTTTTTACATTTATTATTTTACATAAAAATTTTAACAAAATTCTTAGTTTTAGTATTTTTGAGGTTATGTTATGTTTTTTGGGGGTTATATTTTAGAATAATTAAAAAATGTACTTTCCAGATATCATAATAGATCTGTCAAATTATAACTTACTTTTCATGTATTTTCAAATCATCCATGCGCGGAAATCCTTTACTACAAAATTTACACTTAAATGGTTTCTCACCAGTATGCCGTCTCAAATGTACAGTCAAAATATTACTACTTTTACATCGCAAACCACATTCTGGACACAGTAAGGGTTTATCATGTCCTTCTGTCTTAGTATGCGCATTTAACTCTTCCTTATTGGGAAAATCTTGTAGACATTCTTTGCAAACGTACCGTTTTTTATCATGATTCTCCTGGTGTTTTTGTAAAGTGTTCTTAGTGCTAAAATTCTTATCACATTTCGTACAATAAAAGAAATTTTGCAAATTTTTCTTTTTACTCATAAAACTTGTTAGACGACGAGTTTTTTTGTGATAATTGGATAAATGAAGAATCAAATCTTTTTTCGAAGAAAAATTTTCATTGCAGATTTTACACGAAAAATTCATTGTTGTAATATGGTTTTCTGCAATATGTTGATGTAACATTTTAGCACTTTTAAAGTATTCCGAACAATATTTGCAATTTACAACTTTTCTTGATGGTCTGCCAGGGCCACGTTTAGTTTCTTGTATAGTACCGGTAGAATTTTTAGACAAATTGTTATAGGACACACCCTCTTCTAAAGTATTGCCTGGAACCGCTAAAACTTAAATATTTTATTGTGATACATATATTTTTTTATTTTAGAATAAAATATGTACCTTCAGTTTTAGATGGATTTTTGGTCTACCTCTGTTACGTTTAGCTGGCGGTAAATTATTTTTTGCAACATTTGTTTCTTCTGTATTAATAGAATTTTGTGAATCCAATGAAATTTCAGCAATTTCATCTAAAGATGTATTAAAAACATCTAAAATTTAAAAAATATTTATAACCTTAAAATCAGGATGCTTAAAATAATTTAAAAATCTCCATTACCTTCTATTATTTCGGAAGTATTTGAAGATTCCAATAACAACTTTAAGGGCATTTCATTTTCATCATCTGTAAAATGTTCAACATCGTCCACTTTAACTAATTTTAATGTTTCACATTTGTCTCTACTTTCATTAGTACTTTCCTCTTTGTTATTTGTTTCCTCTTCTAGAGATATGACTGAAACTTCCTGTTCATCCAATGATTCAATTTCAACTTTGAAAAATTTATGTTTACTTTGTATATGTCTTATTAAATGGGCCGCCCGTGTAAATTGACGTTTACAAATATGACATTCGTTATAATTTTTGCAATCTATTTCAGGATGAAATACAGTTAAATGATTTTTTAAGTCTGATATGCTTTTAAAGGAACGTGAACAACAGCGACAAGTGTTTGAACTATTTGTATGTATGTTTTCAGCATGAAGCTAAAAAAAATACAAAATTTTCTATATTTTAAATTTAAAAGAACAGTTTATTTAAAGACTCACCTCCAGACCATCTAAATTTATGAACTTTTCATCACAATACTGACAAGGATACAAAAGCTTTTCTTCTATTTGTGTTTGAGTTCCTTTTTCTTGGGTATTTTTATTTAAACATATACCTTTAAGTGGATTATCAAGCAAGGCTAATAAAGTTCTCTCGGATTTTTCACATTTTTCTTTTAATTTATAAGCACTAACAACTAAATTTACACATTCGGAACATATCAAATGTGGCAATTCATTAAAGTGTTGAATCTGAAAAGTAAAATCTGTTAGGTTTGAGTTAAAAAAAACTTTTTTAAGTAAAATTCAATTAAAATACAGGCCAAATACAATGTTGGCTTAAGGAAATCATTTTGACCATTTCCATATTCTAATGATAGCCGTGTCTCCTACATCCTTACAGTAATTACCTTGTAAATTATTAGTTCACTTAACATTTCAGCAATTGTAGGACTTTGCTGTGTTTGAAACAAAGATACCATTTCCAATTCACTGCCCAAACAAACACGACATATTTTCTTCACATCTACTATTAACACTGAAGACATTTTTCTTAAATTATTTTAATATTTTATAAATTTAATTTGATTTTCCAACAATATACCGAAAATTCTTTAAAAATAAGGCAAAAACAAAAAATAAACAAAGTATTTGTTGACATTTTGACAAGGGCTGTGTTTATTTTGTAATTGTTGTTGCTAACATTTCACAGTGATTATTTTTTGTCGCTCAAAAAAGATGAAGCATTATTTACAAAGTTAGCTTAGCCGCCTAAAAATTAAAATTTGTCGTCGCAATATTTTATTTAATTTGCTGAACACTTTCCTTAAATTTATAGAATTTTACATTATAAAATTAATATATTTCAATTTAAAAACTAATTTATTTTATCCAGACTGACAACATTGTCACAGGGTATACTTTGTGTTGTTTTTATTTAATATCGTAGAAAAATTTGAAAAACACAGCTTTGCCGGCTTACAACCACCGCCGAAATTGTTAGTGTCAGCTACTGACGCCGTCATTAATGTTTGCCGGCGCAGGTCTATAAAGCTATTTTTCTCTTGTAAACAAAATCAATAATTTTTAGTTTTTTACAACAAAAAAATGTTTTAAATTTAAAAAAAGTTATTATTAATTTAAAAATATGGAAATAATTTATAACTCGCAAAATTATAATAAAAATAACATTTGCCGTATTTGCATGCAGGATGGTGGCAACTTATATCCCATATTTAAAGAAATATTCCTTGGCAACAGAACCACCACTATAGCTCAGATAATTACCGAGTGTACAAAATATCCAGTGACACACAATGACCAGCTACCAGCACAAATATGCAATGGCTGTATGGAAGCCGCCCGTAACGCCCACCAATTTAAAAGTCAAACAGAGGAGGCCTACTGCCAGCTAAAGGCGTTGTATGATATAACATGGATTCCCAAACAGGAGAAGGGTAGTGGTTGTATTAGAAGTGCGGCGGCAGCAACGGTGAGGGTGAGTGCCCTCACCACAGACAAGTATACACAAACTGAAAAAAGCACAGTGTTTCAGTGTGAGTGTTGCCCGAAAAAGTTTTTCGTTGAATCAGAATTAAGGCAACATCGTGCCACCATCCATGTAAATGATGCCAAAAAATGTCGTGTTTGTGGTGAGACCTTTAATCATTTAGGTCAACTGAAGGTCCATTTGTCTACAGAGCATCCCAGCGAGGGTATACGTTGTGATTTTAAGTGTAATATATGCTCGAGGGAATTTACACGCAAGGACCATTTAAAAAGGCATTTAATACGGGTACACAAGATCGAAGATGATAAATTAAATATGTAAGTAAAAAAACAATTATACCTATTTGAGAAAAAAAAGTTGAGTTGTTTTCCCAAATTTGAAAACTATTGGTTTGGCTACAAAGTTTACATGGACAGAGACTGACATACGTGGAATTATTGATTCTCTAATAGAAACATTATATGATAAAACATGTAAACTAATATTAACAAACTTTTCTCTATCCTTTATAAAAAGTTCCAAAGTATCTCTGGATGAACCGGAAATTGAAAATCCTCCTCAACTATCTGCTAGTTTAAATAACTACAGCAGTCATTGGCCCGATTATCAAGAGGATGATGACAACGAAGCTACTGCTCCAAATGAAACCATGGCCGCTACAAATCCTTTCTCAAGTGAAGATGAAGGCCTTGAGCATCACAATTTCAATGATATGGATGAAGAAGATGTTAAGCAATTTGTAGAAACTATAGCCCATCCAGAAATATCCATCAAAGGTAAGTCAAGCTTCCTTAAAGTATAAATAAACTAAACAACTAATAGGCATGTAACTAATAATTCTAATTGGGGGTATTAAAGAACATCTTTCGTAACAGAAACTTTAAATTTTTTTTGTTAACAATTAAGTGCTAATTTCAAAAAACCAAAAAAGCTTACAAAATATAAAAAAGCAAATGAAGAAAAAATTTATTGGTTCGTATAATAAATTTTGAATAAATCTCAATTAAAGTTCATTATTTTTCTAAAATATTCCTTAATTACAGTTGAAAATCCCGATTACACTGACAATATTTCCACCAGCGTTACTAAACATGAAAAAACTATCAAAGAGCACCAATAGTTCATTTGAAACTGCATTAAAGCCAGAATTAGCAGAGGATAATATGGAAATAAAAGAAAATGCTGAAGAGGAGGAGGAGGAAGAAGAGGATTTAGATAATCTCAATACATCTTTTCAAGAGCAACATAGTAATAATACAAGTGACGAAGATACAGATGAAGACTACCAACATAGCAGTGATGATGATGATCAGGATGACAATTTCGAACCCACAAAAAAGCCGCCTAAAAACGACTTAGTGACTTCTGTTAAACAGGATCAGGGTAATGAAAAACCAGAATTAGCTACTAGTTCACAGGACAAGCTTAAAACTAAACTTAAGGCCAATACAAAACAACCCAGGCGACGACATGGTTCCTCTAAAAATGAAGATAATCGTTGTAAGGAATGTAATCGCACCTTTACCCGCTATAATCATCTTCTACGCCATATGCTCACACACAGTGATGAAAAGCCCCATGTTTGTAATTTCTGTGGCAAAGGATTTTCACGTTCGGATCATTTGCAAAAACATATACAGAGTATACATTGTGAAAAGAATTATAAATGTGATCAGTGTTCGAGTGCTTATGGACGCAAGGATCATTTGCAAAGGCACATAGAAACGCGTCACAATAAAGACCCCACCATACAAAAGCCTCAATTCGATTGTGATATGTGTGAGAAAAAGTTTACCACCAAGGCCTATTTGGCAAAACATAAATTGTTGCACACCGATCGCCTGTATGCTTGCAAACATTGTTCGGAAACGTTCACCGAAAAGGAACAAATGAAGGAGCATCAAAAGAAAAAACATGCCCAGCCGCGTAATTTCCTGTGCAATATCTGTGGAGACTCATTTCAGCGTAATGAATATCTTAAAATACACATGCGTCGTCATACCGGAGAAAAGCCTTATAAATGTCGTTTTTGTGAAAAAGGTTTTCCTCGGAGCACCGATTTGAAAATGCATGAAAGGTTAGTGTGATTTCCTTAAAAATTTCTTTTGTTAGATTTAACTCTCCTACTATTTTTAGATATCATATAGGCCACAAACCTAATCTGTGTAATTTATGTGGCAAAGGTTTTCATCGTCCCTACAATCTAACCATACACATGCGCACCCATACCGGTGAAAAACCCTATAAATGTAATCAATGTCCTCAGGCGTTTGCTCAAAGTAATGACCTGAAAGCTCATATACGGCGTCATACAGGAGAACGTTTTCGTTGTGATATGTGCAGTGCAGCCTTTTTGCAACGTTATGGTTTAAATGCTCATTTAAGAACTGTACATGGTATTATTGTAACCTCATTTACGGGGCGTTTACGTAAAACAGAACAACCTATAGAGGGAGGAGAGCAACTTGATCAAACACCAGCGGCTGTAGTACCAACACCCGCCACACAACAATTAGCCCCTGCACAACTAGAACAGTCGCATGCGTCGTTGTCTTCTCCTCATATAGATAGTACTGTAACGCCACCGCCTTTGTATTTAGGTCATCATTTCATCCCACCAACAGTTGGCAGCGCACCAACATCTCCCCCCATTGATATTTCATCTACAAGTGCAACGTCGTCATCGTCATTGCCACCTCTTCCATTAGCACATCCTTCAACGCAACAAATGTAATGTTAATTTAATTATTGTTTTTTTTTTATAATAATTATTCGAAAATAATCCTTAGGATTTTAGTATATTATGATTTTATATTTACAGCAATTATTTAATCAATAAAAGAAAAAATATACAACTAAATAATTGTAAACTATTTAAAATAAAACATAAAACGTGTTTTTTTAATATTCTTAAAGTGGAAATGTTATATGAACTCTAGAACTCTAAAAATTTGTCTAAATGTCAATTGGCATTTTTTCGCGAAAAGTGTTTCTGTTACGAAAGCGTTGAAAATGGATTCTTATTTCAATAATTGACAACAAAATTTAAATGGAAGGCGTACAGACTATAGACTATACTAACATTCAGACTCTAGACAATACTATAAGGAACTACTTTATAGTCTAGACTACATTATAGTACAGACTATAGACTATACTATAGTCCAAACTATAGACTATACTATAGTCCAGACTATATTATAGACTAGACTTTGGCCAAACTATACACTAGACTATGTGCAAACTATACACTAGACTACAGTGCTGACTACATTACAAAAACCCATAAATAAAATAAATAAATCGGTTCATAAATGACTCTATTATAAAACATTTTCTCTCGCTTACCAAATTATTTACAAAAATAATATGTATATCAAAGAAAAGTTTTTTTTCAAATAGTTTCTGATGCTCTCTGAAATCAACTATATTTCATTTTTATCTTTATTCCCAACGCAGAGGAACCCAATGACATATTCGACGCCTATAGCTATGATGATATAGACGACAACAGAAATGAACCGGAAACTATAGTACCCGAAGATGACGATGATGATGATGAGTATATGATGAATTCCGACGACTATGATCGTCAGTATACATTTCCAGCCACAAAAATACCCAAAATTGATGCCGTCAAGCCCAATACAGGCTTCAATAATAAATATCAACGCAATCCCCAAACGAACATGTTTCATTGTGTCGAATGTCTGTTGGAATTTAAATTGCAACGTAATCTTATACGTCATATGTTGACGCACACAGATGACAGACCCTTTACTTGCCATTTATGCTTAAAATCATTCAAACGTAAAGATAATCTACAAAAGCATTTACGGGATGTTCATGCTGAGAAACAGTTTGCTTGCGATAAATGCGATAAGAAATTTGCAACACATCGACAGTTGTGCCGGCATAATCAGACCAGTCGTCATATAAGGATTAAATAATTACATTACACATTTTGAAGTAGTATGTGTTTGAAAGGTTCATTATTTTGTTTTGTAATATGAAAGGCTATAGACTAGTATATAGTCCAAACTTTAGACTATAGTCCAAACTATAGTTCAGACCACTCTATAGTCCAGACTATATACTACTCTATAGTCCAGACTATAGAATGCTCTATAATCCAGACTATAGAGTACTCTATAGTCCAGACTATAGACTACTCTATAGTCCAGACTATAGAATGCTCTATAATCCAGACTATAGAGTACTCTATAGTCCAGACTATATACTACTCTATAGTCCAGACTATAGACTACTCTATAGTCTAGACTATAGACAAATCTACAGTCCAGACTATAGACTACTCTATAGTCCAGACTATATACTACTCTATAGTCCAGATTATAGACTAATCTATAGTCTAGACTATAGACTAATCTACAGTCCAGACTATAGACTATAGTCTAGTATATAGTTTATAGACTAAACTTTAGTCCAGACTATATACTAAACTATAGTCCACCCTATAGACTAAACTATTGTCCAGACTATGGACTATACTTTAGTCCAGACTATAGTCTATACTATAGTCCAGACTATAAACTAAACTATAGTCCACTAAACTATAGTCCAGACTATAGGACTATACTATAGTCCAGACTATAGACTAGACTATAGTCCAGACTATAGACTAGACTATAGTCCAGACTATAGACTAGACTATAGTCCAGACTTAGACTAGACTATAGTCCAGACTATAGACTAGACTATAGTCCAGACAATAGACTATAGTCCAGACTATAGAATAAACTATAGTCCAGACTATAGACTAAACTATAGTCCAGACTATAGACTAAACTATAGTCCAGACTATAGACTAAACTATAGTCCATATTATAAACAAGACTATACTATAATCCAGACTATAGTCTTGACTGTAAACTACACTAATCTATAGTCTTGACTGTAGACCAGACTAGTCTATAGCCCAGACTATAGGTTAGACTATAAACCATATTGTATTATAAAGTAATGTTCCAAGTTTTTACAAAAAGTATTTTAATATAATTCACTAACACAATGCAAATGATAATGCATTCACATTTTTCTTTCTCATAGTATTACAACTCGATTAATCTCGAATAATTTTAATTTGTTTTAATTTTCTATTTAAGTATACTATATATTTGTATGTATGTCTCTAAAAGATTTTAAAGTAATTTAAATACAATAATTCATTGTTCAATAGATTTTCGAAATATTTTATTTAATATTCTTCAAAGGTACATTTTATTTAATATTTTTATAATCTTTATTTATAATTTATTTGTTTTACTATCCACAATTTGTTGTAATAAATTTCGCATATCTTTAATAATTTCCATCTTTTCCCTACGACGTCTTTCTTTGGCTTCTTCCTTCTGTGCCGATATCTGCAGCAAGATCTCCGTTATATTCAACACTTTCTTTACTAAAATTGTATCTCGTCTTTTTTCTGTTCTATTGATTTCAAAAGTATTTTGTGAACAGTCTATAGTTTTCGGATATATAAACTTTGGCGAGTCTTTTTTCGCTTGAGCATTGTATTGTAACGTTGTCCACATTGTTTCGGTCCTTTAGTTTTGAAATATTTAGAAATTTCAGCCCACATTTCTTTTTTTAGGAAGAAAACGTTTTTCAGGACCAACATCCTCTATTAAACTTTAATATATGTATGTGGTTCCATTAACTGCTTAGTTTCAATGCCCGACCATACTGGAAATGTTCTGGGAAATTTTTTTATAAATTCCAATTTCGTTGAGAACAGAATATGACGGGGTAGTACTTTTATATTAATATAAATACTTTGAATTTTCTTGCAAGGTATATGGATATCTACAGTTTCATATTCCATTTCATTTTACCCTTCATCAATGAAAATTTCACTAGCATCCACGATTTCATATTCCATTTTATTTTTTTAAATACTTCTTAATTTCTTTAAAATAGTAAAAATCGTGGGATTACATATTGAACAAGTGTAAAATTTTAAAAATTTAAAAGTCGGCAACTTAAAAATTTGAACAAGTCGGATGTTGTGGGTTCGATTTCCACACATACATACATCTTCCTTTCAAACAACCTAATTACAATCGATCCCGGTTATTACGAAGAATATTTGAAATTCGGATATTTTGGTACCTACTTTCATACATAAAGAACTCGGTTATAGCAAATCCTCGAATAAAACGAACTAATGAACTTCAAACTTATTTGTTGAAATTATAAGAAAATATTTAGCTTTTTTTGAAAATAAAAAAACTTAAATTTGTTAAGAATTTTTCACCAAACAAAATGTTGAAACCAAAACATACAAACATATGTTTAGTATAATAGAGCTGCCACACTTTACAAAATGTTGATACATAATACAAACAAATGCAACTGTTAATTGTTGACAAGTGAAATAACAGAATTCGGAATTATCAAAAAAAAACTTTCATTAATTCATGAATTAAAATTAAAAAATAAAAAATAACCCGAACGCAAACCAAATTAACTTATTTAAAAACCATTTTTTATCGTGAAGAGTAACGTTTTAATTAAAATTAATCCTTAAATCTTATGACTTCTTGATTATTTTGTTAGCCAATATACATGGGTTAAACTTTAGACCATGGCGAAACTAATAAGGTGAAGTCATTTCAACAGCTGATTGTTTTTTGTCCATGGAAATTTAGCCCGAAGTTGTCAATATAAAAAAAATTCTCTCTCAAACCCGACGCTGTCAAACTACATATATAAAAAATTTCATGAATTCGCCCGCAAAATGAAATGACTTCACCTTATAGTCTATTCGCCTTGCTTTAGACTAAATTAAATTTTCATTGAGATTAACTAATCTTGAATTTAAGCTAAAAGTTAAAAACTACCTCTTAAATCATGTTTACAAAAATGTTGCCATAAATGTAAATGTTTGCCCACAAAAGTAAATTTTTTTGCACTGAAAAACAGCTGACATTAATTGGTTTTATATTTATAACCTACACCACTTTAGTGGGGAGGGTATATTGGGTTTGTGCTGATGTTTGTAACGCACAATAATATTGGTTCTATACCCACCTTAAAGTATACCAATTGGCTCAGAATCATTTTCTGAGTCGATTTAGCTATGTCCGTCTGTCCGTCCATGTAAATCTTGTAATCAAACTACAGGTCGCAATTTTGAAGATAATTCAATGAAATTTGGTACATGATATTTTATGGTAGACAAAGCCTGTTGAAAATGGTTTACATCCGTCCATTATTTCACCTAGCCCCCATACAACTGAACCCGCCGAATAGGGCTTTTAAGTTCATAATTATGTTTAATATACTCATATCTCGACAAAAAGCTGCAAAAACCACGTTGTATACAAGACTTGATGACCCTCACGAATTCCATAATAATAAGTTCTCATATGACCCTAGCCCCTATGAAAAGTCCCCATCAAAATTTCACTTAAATGTCCACAATTTTATTCAACAATAAACGGCCTAAGTATGTATATCTAAGGCAAGGTACAATTCAACTTAAATGCTTTATTATGGCAACTAAATCACATTATATTTTTGTCAAAGGTGTAGGGTATTATATGGTCGGCCTCGCCCAACTATAATTTCTTACTTGTTTTGTCTTTAAGAGGTTTTCTTGAATTGTTAAAAGAAAAAATTACTCTAATGGAACAGATCACAATTCTATATGCTCAAAAACTAATAGAAGATTTAATGGAATCCTCATCATCATCCGACGAAGATGACGAAATATTTGCTGTACTAAAGGATTTAGATAAGCCAAATCCAAAAGAACACTCAAGTGATACAAAGGAGCAAAAGGAGACAAATGAAAAAAATCAAACAATAGTTAATGATGTGACTGTAGCAAACGTTAAGAAAATTACTAATATAATGAATGAAATTCATGATGATGAAGTGGCTGAAACAAAAGAAATAATTCAAGTAACAGCAACGGCAGAAAACTGCAAAGAAGATGCAGTTGAAGTTGTTAATTCGCAATCATTGGCCAAAAACAAAGAAAATGCTGTAGAACATGTTTTAAAACGGCTGGAAGCAGAAAAATCAAACTTAGACAAAGAAGTTAAAGCAGCTTTTCAGGAAGGACGTTTTTTAAGCTTTGAAGATAAAGTTATGAATATGATCTCAGAAAGAAATGTTAGACGGTTGTAGTTGTTTTTAAAAATTCTATGCTAATTGTAGTATATTTTATATTTTTAGTTTAAACACAATTTCCATGTAAGTCGAGGAACTGCTATTTATCTTATGGAGAAATATTCATTATGGCATTGCAAGAGTACTTATCTAGAAAGTAATGTAAAATCTAAAGTGGAAACCAATGTGTTAGCTTATCTATGGTAAAGTGTATATTAAAGGAAATATTAAAAATTCACATTATAACTTTTATTTTTTCAGGTTTTCTGCCAATAAGACCAATTTTCGCACTATTGCAAAATTATTTAAACAATCCTTATCACATATATACAAATCCATTAAGACAGTCGTAAAATTTCTAGTAGAAGAATTGGGACCGGAAATTATAAAGTTTCCCAATACCCACCCAGAGAAAGAAGCCGTTGCCAAAGAGTTTGAAATGGTTAGTAGTTGCCTGCTGTCGCTAAACATTACTAATATTAAAAGTCTTATTTACAGGTGGCTGGTTTTCCCAATGTACTGGGTTGTTTTGCTGAAAGTTTTTTTACTTTCAAATTACAAAAATTAGCCAAAGATTGTGGTGGTTATATTGTTAACCTGCGTGGAGTATGTGATGCAAAATCGAAATTTTTATATGCTAAAACCGGCATACCCCGCGAAACAATAGACACCTTTTTGGAAAAAGACTTACCAGAATTCTGCTCGTCCGACTATCATTTGCTGGGTGATGAAAAATGTCCCATAAGAGAATATCTAATGATACCATTCGATAATGATGGTAAATTAGATGAGGCTGAGAAAATGTTTAACATAAAACTAATTCGAACACATGTTAAAATTAAAAAGGCATTTGGTTTATTACGCAGTCGTTTTCAACAGTTAAAATATTTAGATTTTCTAACGGCCGAAACATTGTCCGAATTTATTTTTAGCTGTTGTATTGTCCACAATATCTGCATTGATCGTGACGATTCATATAATGAGGATATTTGTACCGATGTTTCCGATAGACTTTATGCTAGTTCTTTGAGCAGTATTAAAAATGATGAGTTTCTTTCAGATTTAGGTTTAATGAAAAGATTTGAACTTAAACATATTATTTTTAATAATAAAACTTGATTTAAATACATTTTTGTAAAACATCTATTGTTTTGAAATTTTCCGTTAATATGTATGACAATACATAACAAAAACAACAAAGAGGTTTAACATTCGTTAATAGACATTTATATTAATGAATTTGATTATTATTGATGTTTAATCTTTAACTAAACAAACTGCCCTTAATGGTTAAAATAATTTTTTGATTATTTATTATAATTTTAATAAAAACAAGTAGTTATGTATGTATTTATTTTTATTACTATGAAATATTTTTTGAATTCAAAATTTTTTGTAATATATTTTGTAATTGTTTAGTAGCTTCCATTCTTTCTCTATGCCGCCTTTCCTTAGCTTCTTCCTTTTTTGCCGCTATTTCCCACAAAATCTCCGGTAAACTAAGATCTTTTCTTTCTTGTCTAAAAGGCTCCTTAGTAGTGCTGAGCCGTGGTATTTCAGTATACATTTCACTAATATTCTCCGTAATAACTTCCGTAGTCTTCGGTTCGTTAATAATTTCCACAGCATTTGGTTCGTTAATAACTTCCTCTCCTAGTGTAATAAGCTCCTCCATCTCTGTATCATTAACAATTTTATTTATATGCCTTTTAGTTATCCGATTGTTTCTCCATATACTATTTCCAACATAATCTTTGTTTTTAAAATCGTTGGTTTTTCTTCTGACCTTTGTGAAAATGCCTTTCTTTTTTCTCTTAGAACAGTTTTGTAACGCTGTTCACATTGATTTGGTAGCTTGCCGGGAAATGTGTTGCTATTTCTCGCCACATGTCTTTTAAAAATGTAAATCTTTTTCCCACTTCCTTTATTAAGGTCCTATGAAGAGTCATAAGCAGCTTCGTTTCACTGTTGGTCCACACTAAAATGGTTTGTGTAAACTTAAGCAGAATTTTATGCACATGTACGTTAAAAAATAAAGATCAATGTACGTTAATAAAATAAAGATCAATTAATTGAAATTTTTATATATATGGCTTTATGTTATTCTTTCTATTCTATTCTATCTATCTATCTATCTATCTATCTATCTATCTATCTATCTATCTATCTATCTATCTATCTATCTATCTATCTATCTATCTATCTATCTATCTATCTATCTATCTATCTATCTATCTATCTATCTATCTATCTATCTATCTGTCTATCTATCTATCTATATCTATCTATCTATCTATCTATCTATCTATCTATCTATCTATCTATCTATCTGTCTATCTATCTATCTATCTATCTATCTATCTATCTATCTATCTATCTATCTATCTAACTTCACGTTTTAACTAGAGAATAAAGTTATCAAATAAGAATAGAATATGAATTCAAACCATTCTCAAATTTGAGGTTATTTTCAGTATTTCAGAACAAGCCATATTTTCAATCAATTCCAAGTAATCAACCTTAATAACAATAACTTACTGTGAACCTGTCTAAAGGGTTTTGTTTCTTCCTCAGCTGCTCTTTCTATTTCAAGTTTTTTAATAATTTTAAAGGGATTTTCATTCCACTCCTCTGCTTCTAAAACATCCGGCTCAAGTAAACCTTTTTTCTTTCTCTTAAGAACGGTCTTATAACGTTCTTC